>NW_021619025.1:0-10704 GCF_004785775.1 Grammomys surdaster | reverse complement strand
AGAGAGAGAGAGAGAGAGAGAGAGAGAGAGAGAGAGAGAGAGAGAGAGACTAACATCACTAACATCAAAATAGCAGGAATCACTGGTGATTAATATATCTCAACATCAATGAACTCAGTTCCCCAAATAAAAACACAAACCCTAACAGAATAGATGCACAAACAGGATCTATCATTCTGCTCCATACAAGAAACAGACCTCAGCAACATACATAGACATTACCTCAGAGAAAAGAACTGGAAAAAAAGTGTGCCAAGCAAAGGGACCCTGGAAGCAAGCTGGAGAAGTCATTCTAATATCTAATAGATATTAGAGTTACAACCAAAATTAATCAAAAGAGAGGAAGAACTATACTTTATACTTGTAAACAGAAAAATCCACCAAGATGATTTTTCAAATTCTGGGCATCTATGCCCCAAAGTCAAAGGGAATCCACATCGATAAAAATCATTATTAAAGTATAAGTCACACCTAAAACCATGCACATTAATCTAGGGAGACTTCAACCCCACAATCTCAAACTCAGGGATGAAATTGATGAATTAGAAACAAATTGAACCATACACAGCATCAATGAAATCAAGAGCTTGTTTTTGAGAAAATCAGCACATCAGCACGTATTACAATAGCCACAAAGAATATAAAACATTTTGATGCAACTGTAACCAAGCTAGTGAAAGACTTGTATGACAAGTATTTCAAGTCTCAGAAGAAAGAAAATAAAAAGACATCAGAACATGGGAAGATCTCCCATGATCATGGATCAGCAGAAAAAAAACAGTAAAAATGGCTCTTACCAAAAGCAAACTATGGATTCAATGCAACTCCCATCAAAGTGCCAACACAATACTTTATAAAACCTGAAAGAGTCATTCTCAACTTAAGGCAGAAAAACAAACAAGCAAACAAACAAACAAAAATCCTGGATATCTAAAACAATCCTGTACAATAAAAGAACTTCTGGAAACTTCACCATTCCTGATTTAAAGCTGTACTTCAGAACAATAGCAATAAAAAACACATGGCATTTGCATAAAAACAGATAGGTTGGTCAGTGGAATAGAATTGAAGACCCAGAAATAAATACTCACCTCTGCACACTTGTTTTTGACAAAGGCAAAACTATACAATGGAAGAAAGAACACATCTTCAACAACTGTGCTGCATAATGTCTGCATGTATAAGAATGTATATTTATCATCCTGCACAAAACTCAAGTCCAAGAAGCTAAAAGACCTCAATATACTTCTCGATACACTATATCTAATAGAATAGAAAGTGTGGGAATGCCTTGATCTCTCTGACACAGGAGACAACTCTCTAAACAGAACAATGCCTCAGGCAAAAAGCCAACATTAATAAAGGTGAAGTTGCTAAACTGAAAATGTTCTGTGAGTCATAGGACACAATTAATAGGAAAAAGTAGTAGACTACTTAATGAGAAAAGATTCTCACCAACCCTCTATAAAACAGAGGATGATATCCAAAATATGCAAATAACTCAAGGATGTAATTAGTTGTGCTGCTACTTGAAGTCCAGCAGGGGAGTGATACCGATGGAGGTTTAGCCCTTCCCTTATGAGAAGAGGATGGAGTATTACGGGGAAGAACAAGGAAGAGAGGAAGCATGTGGGCTGAAATCTGTAATTGATGGACAAAATTATGTTCCTATATAGTCCTGGGGTATGCCTCAGTGGGTAATGTCCTTTTCCTGCATTTGTGAAGATCTGGGTTCAAATCCTATTATCCACATTGATGCTGTTTGGTAGCCTATCTCCAATCCCAGCACTTGTTGGTTCCTTGGGAAAGATAGTTAACTGTACTAACTTAATAGGCAAGTTCTTGCTTCAACTGAAACTAACAGAGAAGGGAAGCCAAAGAGTTTGTTATGATCAGAGGATGAGAGATAGAAGCCAGGCCAAATGTCCAAAAGAGTCTCATGAAGAACATGACTCAAAGGGGTGACACTCATATGCCAGCAGATGGAAGTACAGGAAACCACAAGGCTTCCTGACATTCTCATTAGCCTTCTTCAAGTACCAGTTGAATTGCTATTCATGCACTATAGATGTGTTTCCCATTGTCAGCCAGCTCCAGGAACTCTTCACTTTGACACAAACCAACTTACCACCTCACATAAGAAAAAAATGGAGCAAAGGTAAGAGGCTTTATTGTCCTTCCAAAGCCTTTGTCTATTTTTCTTAGTCTGTTGCCGTATATCTATACCTTGGGGTAGAGATTCCAAGGACTGTGAGGTTTTCCTGAAAACACAGGAGCTTCAAAAGTCATTTTAGCTGTGTGGGCTGGCAGATTTGACTACACTAGAGTAGAATACTTCGAAACAAGGCATTGGCTAATTCTTGTAAATTCTCTCCAATCTGCTCTCATCTCCACTCTCAAAGTGTTCTGCTATAGTGAGAATTCTGCCACTCTCCTTGACTTGGCAAGCATATGGGTGCAGACATCTTCTCTAAATGACCACTTATGTCTGTAACTCAGACAACTATGTTTCCTGCAATAGAATTCATTTATTGTGCATTTCCTTCTCAATAGACAACAGATGGTCTGAAAATGAATGACTAAGAAGAACATAGTTAAGAATAATTTATCAGTTATATACATATTTAGGGAAATTTACATAGGGGGATAACTCCAATTCTAGTTAAGAAAATCAATCAGAGTGTGAACCTTTATCTATAGTAATGGAGCAGCATTAATCTGAACCAAGAGTTGAATATTACCATGGCTATAGGTCTAATTGCACTGCTCCTGGCATACAACTTTTATTCATTAATTACATTTGTTATTTTATTTGTTTTCTGTATATGTTGTTCTCCACTTACTCTCCCTTCCCATCTCTTACTTCTACCTCATCTCTTTAAACTACCTCCTCCATCCCTACTAGACCCTTTCCCAGATCCATTACTTTTGGTATTGTTTGTAACATAGCAAGCAATATGCAAGAAAAAAAAGTGCTTAAGGCTTCATATCAGGAAGAGTATGCAGTTTGATTGGCAGTTGTTTGCTCTAAGGGTATACAACACTTTTTTCATAATCTTCCAACTTTAGACATTCGCATAGAAAGGTACTATTTTTCTGATAAGTTTTCTATTGTAAGTAAAGTGACACATGTCCCCGCATCCTTTAACATTGCCACTATTTTTATCCATATTTTTATTCACATTACATCCTGATCACAGGCCCCCAGCCTTGCTCCTCTCTTTCTAGTTCCACTCTTACAAAGCTTTACTCCAAAGTTTTTGAATAAAGAGGAACCAACTTGGGTACACTCCACCCTGGGACATCAAGTTCCAGCAGAACTAGACACATCTTCTCCCACTGAGGCCCGACCAGGGAGTACAGGTAGAGGGAAGAGAGTCTAATGGCAGGGAACATAGACTAAGACAGCCTACCCCCACACCACTTGTTAGGGGAACCATATGGAGACCAAGCTCCACATTTGCTACAAATTTGTGAGAGTCATGGTCAACCTCTTGCATACTCCCTGGTTGGTGATCTAGGCTCTGTGAGCCTATAGGGTCCCAGGTTAATTGACTCTGTGGCTCTTCTTGTGGTTTCCTTACCAGCTCCTCTTTGCTCACTTCTATCACCACAAGACTCCCCAGACTCTACCTCATGATTCCCCATGGGTCTCTGCATCTGCCTTCATCTGCTACAGGATGAAGTGTATCAAGAGACAGTTATACTAGGTTCTTCTCTATAAGTATAGAAGAGTAACATTACTGGAGTCCGGGGTTGGCTCTCTGACACTGGGTGGTCTCAAATTGGGGCAGTCTTTAGTTGGCTTGCACTCTCAATTTCTCCTTGAAATTTATTCCTACACATCTTGTAGGCAGGAAAAAGTTTGGGTTAAAGTTTTTTTGGGTGAATTGATATCCCCTTCCCTCCTCTGAAATGCCTGCATGGCTATAGGAAGTGGCCACTTCAGTCTCTGTATCCTCCTCTTGAAAGAATCCCAGCTATGGTCACCTGCATAGACTATTGTATCCTCCCCGGTCATATATCTCCAGCCAGTAAACAGAGATGTCCCTCCCACCAAATTCCACTCTCACTCCCAGCCTTCTCCTGCTCCCTAACTTGATTACCTTCCCGAAGCCCCATCCCCACTCCCCTACACAGATCTCTCTCTCTCTCTGTCCACGTCCCATGCCCATAAAATTTTCCCTTATGTGTGATATTTGAGCATCTTTTCTTGAGACCTCTATAGTACCCAGTTTGTTTGGGTCTGTGCATTGTAGCATGGTTGACCTGCACATCATTGATAATGTACCCTTACAAATGAGTACATACCATATGTGCCTTTCTCGTTTTGGGTTACCTCACTAAGGATGATATTCTCAAGGTCAAGCCATTTGGCTGCAAAATTCATGTCTTTGTAATAGATGAATAGTAGCCCACTGTGTAGATGTACCACATTGTATTTATCTATTCTTCGACTGAAGGACATCTAGGTTGGTTTGAGCTTCTGGCTATTATGAAAGCTGCTATGAAGATAGTTGAACAAGTGTCTAAGTGGTATTGTGGGGTATCTCTTGGGTATATTTCCAAGAGTGATATAGCTGTTTTTTGAGGTAGAACTATTCCAAGTTTTCTGGGAAAAATGCAAATTGATTTCCAAAGTAGTTGTGCAAGTTTGCACTCCCATCGGCAGTGGAGCAGGGTTTTCCTTGCTCCACATACCTGGTCAACATACGCTATCACTTGAGTTTTTCATCTTAGGCATTCTGAGGGGTGTAAGATGAAATCTTGGGATCATTTTGACTGGCATTTCTCTGCTGACTAAGGACTTAGAACATTGCTTTTAGTGCTCCTCAGGCATGAGAGATTCCTCCGTTGAAAATTCTCTGTTTAGTTTTGTACCCCATTTCTTAATTGAATTATTTCTATTATGGGTGTCTAACTCCTTGAGTGCTTTGTATGTTTTTTGTTACAAACCCTCTGTCAAATGTAGATTGGAGAAGATGACTTCTGATTCTTTAGGCTGTTATTTTGTTATATTTTGTATGATTTTGTCTTCTTGGTTAACAATCAAGTGCCCACAGGTGTGTGGATTTATTCCAGTGTCTTCAATTCTATTCTTTTGATCAATGTATCTGGTCAATATCATATGTATCAATATCATATAGTTTTCATTACTATTGCTTTATAGTGCAGCTTGAGGTCAATGATTATGATTACTCCAGAAGTTTTTTTTGATTGTTCTTGATTGTTTTAACTATCCAGGCTTTTTTATTTTTCCATATGATTTTGATAATTGCTCTGCCAAGATCTATAAAGAATTGTGTTGCAATTTTGATGGGACTTGCATTCAATCTGTACTTTGATAAGATGGTCATTTTCACTGTTAGTTCTACTGATTCATGAACATAAGAGTTCTTTCCATCTTCTGATACATTTCTCAATTTCTTTTCTTTGGAGACTTAAAGTTAGTGTCATACAGGTCTTTCCATTGCTTGGTTAGTGCTATACCAAGATATGTTGTTATTTGTGGCTATTTTGAAGGTATTAGTTTGCCTGATTTCTTCATCAGCCCATTTATTATTTGTATAAGAATGGATACTGACTTTTTAGAGTTAATTTTGTGTCCATCCATTTTGCTGAAGGTGATTATCGGCTGTTTAATTTCTCCAGGAGAATTTTGCAGGTCACTTACCTATATTACCATATCGTCTGCAAAGAGCCATACTTTGACTGATTCCTTTCCAATTCATATCCTTTTCATTTCCTTTAGTTGTCTTCTTACTCTTGCTAGAACTTCAAGTACTATGGTGGAGTGACTAGAGAGTGGGAAGCCTTGAATTGGCCCTAATTTTAGTAGAATTGTTTTTTATTTCTCTCCATTTTATTTGATCTTGACCACTGGCTTGTGGTATAATGTTTTTATTATATTTAGGTGTACACATTGTACTCCGAATCTCTCCTAATTGTTTAACATGGAGGGGCGTTGGATTTTGTCAAAGACTTCTTCAGTATCTAATGAGATGGTCATGTGGTTGTGTTATTTCAGTTTGTTTATATGGTGGATCACATAGATGGATATTTGTATATTCTGCAAATATACAACCATTTCTGCAACCCTGGGATTAAGCCTCCTGATGTTTTAAGTGACTCCTGCGATTATTCCGTTTTTCTGTGTTTTATTAAGTATTCGTTCCGGGCGCAGTGGCGCACGCTTGTAGTCCCAGCTACTCGGGAGGCTGAGACAGGAGGATCGCTTGAGTCCAGGAGTTCTGGGCTGTAGTGTGCTATGCTGATTGGGTGTCTGCACTAAGTTCGGCATCAATATGGTGACCTCCCGGGAGCAGGGGACCACCAGGTTGCCTAAGGGGGGGGGTGAACCAGCCTACGTCAGAAACGGAGCAGGTCAAAACTCCCATGCTGATCAGTAGTGGGATCGCACCTGTGAATAGCCACTGCACTCCAGCCTGGGCAACATAGCGAGACTCTTCTCTTAAAAAAGAAAAAAAGGTATTCGTGCATCAATGTTCATTAGGGTAATTGTTCTGAAATTTTGTTTCATTGTTGAGTCTTTGTGTGGTTTATATATCAGGGTGACTGTGGACTCATAGAATGACTTTGGCAATATTACTTCTGTTTCTATTTTGTGAAATATTTAGAAGAATATTAGTATTAGATCTTCTTTAAAAGTCTCAGAGAATTCTGCATTAAAAACATCTGGCCCTGGGCTTTCATTAATTGGAGGATGTTTAATGACTGCTTCTATTTTTTTCAGGGGTTATAGAAATAGTTAAGTATTTTTGCCTAATCTTGATTTAGGTACGTGGTACCTGTGTAGAAAATCATCCATTTCATTTAGATTTTCTACTTTTGTGCAGTACTGGCTTTAGAAGTATGACCTAATGATTTTTTTTTAATTTCCTCATTGTCTGTTATGTATTTTTTTCATTTCTGATTTTGTTTATTGAATACATGTTCTCTGCTTTTTAGTTAGTTTGGCTAAGTGTGTGTCTATGTTGTTGATTTTCTCAAAGAAGGAGCTCTTGGTATTGTTGACTCTTTTAATTGTCTTCTTTGTTTTGAATTCATCAACTTTAACTATTATTTTGCTTTACCTGCCATATTCCCCATTTAGATGTGATTGTTTTCTAGAGTTTTCTGATGTGCTTTCAAATTTCAGTTCTAAGGACCACCTAATTTCTTTATGGAGGTACGGAGTGATATGGACTTTTCTTTTAGAACTGTTTTCACTGTGTCCCCTAAGATTTATAATGCTGGGCCTGCCTTCCTTTTTCTTGAATTCTAGAAAGATTTTAATTTCTTTCCTTAGCTCTTCCCTGACCATAGATCGTTGAGTAGAGAGTGGTTCAGTTTCCATGAGAGTGTAGACTTTCTGATGATTTTGCTGTTGTTGAGGTCCAGTTTTAATTTATGGTGGTCTGATATAATAAAAGACATTATTTCAATCTTTCTGTATGTGTAAAAGCTCACTCTGTGACCAAGTATATGGCCAATTTTGAGTGGTGAGAAGAGTTATATTCTTTTGTGTTTTGGTGAGTGCAGATATCTGTTAGGTCCATTTGATTCATAATGTTGGTTCAGTTTCATTAATATCTGTTTAGTTTCTATCCTTATGACTTGTCAATTAGTGAGAGTGTAGAGATAAAGTCTCCCACTATTAGTGTATGAGATTTCATGTGTGATTTAAATTTTATCAATGTTTCTTTTACAAATGTGGGAGCCCTAGCATTTGAGGCATAGATCCTTATAATTGAAGCATGACTTTCATAGATTTTTCCTTTGATGAATGTAAAGTGTGTCTTTCCTCATCTCTTTTGACTAATTTTGTTTTAAAGTCCCTTTTATTAAATAGTAGAATAAATACTCCAGCTTTCTTCTTGATCCATTTGCTTGGAAATTTTTTTCCAACCCTCCACATTGAGGTAATGTTATCTTTATCACTGAGGTGTGCTTCTTTTTTCATTTAATCTTTTATTTGTTTATTCATTTATTTTTTTACACTACAGATTTTATTCTACCCCCCATCCACCCTCTGACTGCTCCACATCCCATACCTCCTCCCCATGTCCCTAGCTCCACAAGGATGTTCCCACATTCTATCCCAAACCCAACCAGACCTCTAAACTCCCTGGGGCCTCCAGTCTCTTGACGGTTAGGGACCTTAGATGAAATGCCCAAAGTAGGGAGAGGGAATTTATAGGACCCACCTCTAGTAGGAAGACAGAGCATTAATTGAGGGAGGGGGTTGCCATCACACAGTCAAAACTCAAACCCATAATTTTTCCTATCTGAAAGAACTGCAGGGAGGGAAATGGAAAGGAGTCTGAGGAAAAGAAGGTCCAGCAACAGGCCCAAATTGGGATCCAGCTCAAGGGGAGGTCCCAAGGACTGACACTCTTACTGAGGTGTGGTTCTTGTATACAGCAGAATGATGGATCCTATTTTTGTATACATTCTTTTAGTCTTTGTCTTTTTGTTGGGAAATTCAGTCCATTGATGTTGAGAGATTTTAATGACCAGTGATTGTTGCTTCATGTTATTTTAATGCTGCTGCTGCTTGTAGTGGTGGTGGTGGTTGTGTATGTGTTCGTGTGTTCCTGTGTGTGTGTGTGTGTGTGTGTGTGTGTGTGTGTTTGAGAGTGTTTTTCTTATTTTGTTTTGCTGTTATGTAATTACTTCCTGCATTTTCATGGGCATAGTTTTCTTTCTTGGGTTAGTTTTTCTCCATAAGAAAACTTTTCTTTCTATAAGGTTGGATTTATAGATAGTGTTTAAATTTGGTTTTGTTTTAAAATATTTTATTTTCTCCTATGATGATTGAAAGTTTACTGGGTAGAATAGAATAGGATGAAATCTGTGGCTTTTTAGAGGCTGCAAGACATCTATCTTTCCAAGGCCTCTTAGCTTTTAGAGTCTCTGTTGAGAAGTTGGCTGCAATTCTGATAGATCTGCCTTTGTATGTTACCTGACCATTTTCCCTTACAGATTTTCATATTATTTCTTTGTTATGCAGATTTAGTGTTTTGATTAATATGTGGCAGAAGAATTTTCTTTTCTTGTCTAGTCTAATTGGTATTCTATAAGCTTCTTGTATGTTTATAGGCCTCCCCTTCTTTAGGTTGGGAATGTTTTCTCCTGCGCTTTTGTTGAAGATATTTTCTTGTCCTTAGACCTGTAACTCTTAACCTTCTTATACTTCAATTAGACCTAGGAAAGGTCTTTTCATGGGAACATTTTAGATTTAACATTTTCTTATCTATTATATAGATTTCTTCTTCCATATCTTCTGTGCATGAGGTTGTCTCTTCCATATCTCATATTATGTTAATGATGCTTGTGTCTGTTTATCCTGTTCTTTTCCTCAGGTTTTCCATGTCTAAGATTGCTTCAGATTGTAGCTTCTTTTTGGCTTCTATTTTTATTTCAGATCTTGTTCAATTTTATTTATTCCCTTCACCTATTTACTTATATTTTCCTGTATTTCTAAAGAGGTTTATTTGTTTCCCCTTTAAAAGCCTCTATCTATTTGATTGTATTTTCCTTTATTTACTTAAGTGATATATTAATTTCAACTTTAGAAGCATCTATCATCAGGAGATGAGAGTTAAGGTCATAGTCAGATGTGTTAGAATATTCGGGGTTTGCTATAATAAGATAGCCATTCTTGAAGGTTTCATATTGCCATGGCTTTTGTTGATTGTGGTCTTATGCTGACCTTTATCCATCTGGCTGTCCCTGTATATTCCTGATGTAGAAGGCATTTGTATTTGGCATAACCTTGATTTCCTGATGTGGCAGGCCTCTGGTAGGTATCCTTGGGCTAGGCAATGAAACTTTTCAGGCAATGCAAGTCTCTCAGGTAAGTCTCTGAGAAAAGAGAGGGTAGAGGATCCCAGGGAAAAGGCAGACAGAGAAGTTGTGGTAGAATGGTGCTCAGGAGGAGAGCACATCACTTTAGGTAAGAGATAATTCCCCAGAGGACTCAGGGGACAGAGCAATGGGTGCAGGGTGAAATCTAACTTGTGTCAATATGCATGATGAATGTGGGTATATAATTGACTGGACAACGGAGGTTAACAGGGTGACAATAGGCTGCTCAGGGCAGCTAGGCACGCCCCTGGAGGGCTCTACAGGTAGAAAGTGTGTGCAGGGAGGGAAATTATCCTGTATGATTCCAGATAAGTAGAGCTAATGAAGGTGAGGGAAGGAGTGCAGGGAGAGAATCTCAACATTAGCATTCTTTATGTGTCATCTACTCCTGACACTTGTCACTTGAGTTTGACATATATGGGTTCATTTCTTATAAGGTACCATTCAGAATACCTCCCATGATTGAATATCCACATCCTCCTGAGATAAAGCTCTCTCTCTCTCTCTCTCTCTCTCTCTCTCTCTCTCTCTCTCTCTCTCTCTCTTCCCTTTCTTCCTATGCTTGCTTTCTCACACACCTAGGCTTTTGTGGAACTTATTATGTAACTCAAACTGTCACTGAATTCATGAAATTCTTCCTGGATCCAGTAGCTGTATGCTGGTGTTCCACAAGTAAAATAGCATGGCTAATAGAACAGTTTCTATTACCCTCCTTCAAGAGAACATGTCTGTCTTCAAGCACTGTAGATGTTTTTGTGTCACAATAAGCACTGCTGGCACTTATCTTCTCCTCCCCCTCCCCCTCCCCCTCCTCCTCCCCCTCCCCCTCCCCCT
>NW_021619024.1:1546-2012 GCF_004785775.1 Grammomys surdaster | reverse complement strand
TCAGGCAGAAGCTGATTCAAGGAAGACAAGTCTACATATGTTCAAGTTCTGCATCTTGAATTTCCCTATAACAAAGTACAAAACACTCATCAGAAGGCACAGAAAATACATAACTACCACAAAGTTCAATTAATTCATTTTTAAATTTTTCTATATCAAAATGAGACCTTATATTACAACAACAAACAAGCAAAAAAGTAGGGCTGTCAATCTAGCTCATTCAGTAAAGAGCTTGCTGATACAATCATGAAGACTTGGGTTTGCTCACTAGTATCCATGTTATTAAAAAACAGGTGTGGCAGTATATGCTTATAATCCCAGTGCTTGAGTAGCAGAGACAGGAAGCTCACAGACAAGACAAGTCTCAAAACAAAAAACAAACAAAACAAAACAGGTGAACATTCCTAAGCAATAACTTAAGTTGAGGTTGATCTCTGATCTCCACGTATATGACCACACACACACA
>NW_021619024.1:0-1446 GCF_004785775.1 Grammomys surdaster | reverse complement strand
AGAGAGAGAGAGAGAGAGAGAGAGAGAAAGTGTTTAGGAAACATTTATATGTAGAATATAAGCTCTGTGTTAGCCAATGTAGTATTCAGGTTTCTTTAGAGTAACAAAACTAATAGAATGAATCTCCTCTCATTATATATACATACATACACACATATACACACATACATACACACATATATACATACATATATACACTCATACACATATACATACATACATACATATATACACATACTCATATACACATACATACACACATACATACACACATACATACATACATACATACATACATACATACATACATACAGATACACACACACACACACACACACACACACACACACACACACATATATATATGTGGGGCAGTGGGCTATGAGAAAGCCAGAAAGCTTGGTAGAAATCTTCGAAGCCCCGGAAACCTTGGCCTGAAAAGGGTCACAGGACGGAAGGTTGCTTCAGATTTCCCACGCCGATGGCCCTCTTAGCTTCCGCTTCCCACAAAGAGACCCGTGACCCTTATCACATAGGATAGCACCTCCTTGCAAATAAGGCATCCTCAAACACCCAAGCCAAACCAATAGGGGCTACCTGTTCTTTCCCCGAAACTGTATATATATAATTCCAGAGCTCAAATTAAACTACTACTGCTGTGCGGTGCAAGGTCTCCTGCTGTCGGAGTGTTTTCGCGATCCCTTGCCAGTCGCCAGTCACACACTTCAAAGGACAACACTCTCCTCTCTCCTCAGCGGGAAGGGCAAGCTGAACTAAAAGAGCAGAGACACTTTTCTTCCGTGGGCTCTCACGAGCGACTCCCGGAAGGAGAGAACTAAAAGAGCTGACAACACTTTCTCGCTTTTGGGGACTGGGACGGAGGTCCCGCTCCAGTTTTTGGGCGACCAGAGGCCTCTGTGGAGCGAGCCCTGCCCCGTCAGCTGCTGAAGGCCCTGGGCCGGCTCGGCTGGCTCCTTCCACGCCCCCGACCCCGGAGCAGCCGCAGCTGACCCGGTATCCTGCGGCGATCCCTAGGCGCGAGCACTCCACGACACACATATATATATATGGCATTTGCTCAATTAGTGATCAGTAGGGGAGGGCTCAACACCTTTTGGGTGATGTTATCTCTGGACTGGTAGATCTGGGTTCTGTAAGAAGGCAAGCTGAGCAAGCCACGTAAAGCAAGCCAGCAAGCAGTACCTCACCATGACTTCTACATCAGCTGCTGCCTCAAGGATACTGTTTGTGTTTTTGTCCTGACTTTCTTCAATAATCAACAAGCAGCAACATGGAAGTGTAAGCTAAATAAACCTTTTTGTCCCCAACTTTCTTTTTGGTCAAGGTGTTTTATCACAGCAATAAAAAACTTAATTAAGATAAATCCTCTTGTACTGGAGCCATTACAAGGTCCCCTTCAATTACTGGAGGTCAGGCCTCTATCCC
>NW_021619023.1:1498-6795 GCF_004785775.1 Grammomys surdaster | reverse complement strand
TAACAATTTACATCCAGGGAAGAGAAATCTCCCTGAGAATCCCCTTCTTTTTTCTTTCCAGGTAAAATTGAATCACCCGTGATGCCTGCTATTAGAAGTTCTAACCCAGATGGACCAGAAGCCAGGAGCCTCGCCCTTACCCTCACCCCCTACCTTTTCCCACCTGCACAAGGTCCCCTGAAGCTGGGCAACTGCAAGATCCTGCTTGGCAACTGCAGATAGACTCAAAGCAGTGTACCATATCATCTGAAGAATAGCAGGGAGACCATAACTCAAGCAGTGTACCATATCTTCTGAAGAATAGCAGGTTGCAGTCCTCCTCGCCCCCACAAATAACCAGGACCCGCCGGTTGGGTCAAGCGGCACCCAGACGTGGGGCTCAAGGCATGGACCCATCCGGACGGACCCTCATTGAGAGGATGTGCGCAGGACATCAAGATTGAGCAAGACAGAGATCATCGCCCGTGACCTGTCATCCACGGAACCAGGTTGATGCTGCCTTCAAGAAGGCAGTTGAAGTTCATTACCATCAGCTGAAAATTGCAGAGGATCCAGAAGTGACTCCGCAGGAGACTGACACAGCTGTCAGCTCCCCTGCCTCCCCCTACGGTCGACCCCTAGACTTCCATGCCCTCCAGAAGGGTTCCTGGTATGCCTGGCTTTGCCCTCATTTCTCTCGCTAGAGAGCTTGGCCTCTTGATCACCACAACAAAAATTGGCTTTTTCCTAAACCAAGGCCACCCTTGATATGGCCACTAACATTGGGGAGCCTTCCTTTATGACAATATTACACCCCAAACTGACAAATGGTTGGTAACTTGAACATTTACAAGAGACTAGGATGGCTGTGAGTTAGCCCAATGACGGGATTATTGTAGGTCCACTTCCCAGGGGCCCACCCAATGCAGCCGAAAAGGAGTGCGTGGTGCTGGGAGTGGGTGCAGCCTACATGGCCTAAGACAGGGCTCTCACCCTCCTTTCACCCACATCAGAGTCCCTTGACGTTGCCCATCGTCGACAGCCTAAAGCCTTCGACCATCGATGTGACTCGTCTCACATCAGTGTTTTGGGGTTGTGAACTTGTCTAAGACCCCCCATAATTAGACATCCAAATTCAAAACTCACATAGTGGGGATTGAACATAGGACGCCTTCTCTAACTAAACAGAGAAGGGGGAGATGCCAGAAGCCAGGACCCTCGCCCTTACCCTTACCCCCTACCTTTCCCCACCTGCACAATGTCCTCTGAAGCTTGGCAACTGCAAGATCCTGCTTAGCAACTGCAGATAGACTCAAAGCAGAGTACCATGTCTTCTTAAGAATAGCAGGGAGACCATAACTCAAGCAGTGTACCATATCTTCTGAAGAACTGCAGGTAGATCATAATTCAAGGCAGTGTACCATATAGACCATGACATGTTTCAAGGCACAGGCCAAGAAGATTTTGTACTTTTCCACCACCTGGACCCTCTTACCCCCTCCCCTTGTAAAACATGCTATAAAAAAGCATTTCATGTTCAAAAAAAAAAGAAATTAAAAAAAAAAAGAAACCAGACATTCTTAATGAACTAAAACATTTACTGTGAAAGACAATAAACTGAAATATTTACAAAATTAAAAAAAAAAAAAGATTCCCAAATGACTAAAGAGACCTAGTTATAGTTAATAGTTTCACAATTTAAAACTTTTACTTCTTTATTTTCTCTACATGTGGGGAAACTAGGGCTCTCGACCCTGCAGTCAAGGCCCTGGTAAAGAAGGGGCCATATAACAATTTCTAGAAGGTCCTGCCTTCTGCCGATTACCCTCTCCCTTATTCTCAAGCATCTATTCCAACGCAGACCTCATCCCGCAGAAGCAAATGGAGTCTGGAGAAAGCTTTGAAAAAGCTAGTCCTGAAGGACTAGAATCCACACCACCCCCACTTACCACCTGCCACTCTATTGGGGCCCCACCTCCTAAGACATGCTATCCCCAAAGCATCCACTGAGAAACTAAGCTGCCTGGCTTCAGGTCTTGAAAGCAAATGCTCTCTGACACATTGGTGGTATTTTTTTTTCCTACTGCTGAAGAGTTTAAAACTCAGCATACGCTATCATATATTAAAATCAGTTATTGCTTTTCCTACACATCTAAAGCCAATTTCCCCCCAAAATGGCAAATCTGAGACATTGCTAAGGAATGCAATAGAAGCGAGTTGTCTGGCAAAATTATGCAAATAAGCCCCCCCTCTTTCTGAGACAAGGGGCCACTAGACAGATAAAGGAGAAACTGGAAACAAATACTCATCTTATCTTCTAACAGCATAAGCTGCACTGAAAATGTCAAATTAGGTCAGAGTTTGGTTGTAGTGTGAAACTTTGAAAACACTTTTCAGTAGATCTGTGACTCTTTAAAGCCCCCTTTCAACTGTTTGATAACTCAGGAAAATGTCTAGGCTGTGGAAAATAAAAAATAAATTCCTTGAGGGTTTTTAGGGATTTATTTTTTTTAATTATGTGTGTGTGCACATGCACACTTAATAATGGGGCTTCGACCAGAACTCAGGTTCTTTGCAAGAGTTTTTCAGAAATGGTGCTCAGGGGAAGAGTTCTGGTAGGCTCATGAAGGCAGACGGGCTCATAAGGAGGCTCTGTAGGAGCTGCAGGGACTCACTAAAGCCCAGTCACTGTTTCCTTTTTATGCAGTGCAGGGCTTCAGCTGGACAGTGTTCTACCCACCTCAATAAAGCCAATCCACAGACTCTTAGAAACGTCTCTCCTGGACAATCCTAGATCCATCAAGTTCCCATGGCTTTTCAAGCTAAAATTACCTCAGCTCCTATTTTTAACTTTTGGTGAGTGGGTCTGGGTTTGTTTCTTTCTGTTCTTACTTCTGAAACAAAGTGTCAACATGAAGCCCTAACTGGTCAGGTGCTCAAGGATCTCCTGTCCAAATGCTGAAATTAAAGATGATTTTCAACTTTTACTTTTAAGATTTTTTTTCTTTTTGGTTTTTACTGAGACAGGGTCATTTGTAGCTGTGGATAGCCTGGAACTTTCTTTGTAAACTAGGCTGGCATCCAATTCACAGAGATCCACTACTTCTACCTCCTAAATGCTGGGATTAAAGGCTTAGGCCACCACATCATGCCTTTTCAAAGACCTTTAGTTTTCATTAGATATCTATATGGGGTAGGACAGTATGTACGTGTGTGGCTAGAGATGTTCATGGGATCCAGAAAAGGCCATCCAATGCCCTGGGACTGTAGTTCCAGGGTGTTAGGAGCCACCTAATGTGGCTGCTGGAAATCAAACTCTGGTTCTGGAAGAGCAGCGAACAGTCTTAAATACTACACCAGCTCTCCAATCCCATTTTGAACTCAACACACTCACCCTTCTCCTAACTTCCTAAGGTAATTCCATTCAAGCAGAAAACAGGCATGGTTTAAAAGAAAAGGAGGCCTCCTGAACAAAGTCTTAGGGACCAACGATTATGTACATATATATGTTCACAAAGGAGATCAGTTTATTAAAGTGTCTAAAAAGGCCCATGATAAATAATCTGCTTAACTTTCTTTAACCCAACACTTTCTAAACTCAGTGAATCTAGAAACCCAGTCCTACAGAACTTGTGACCAAAGGAAAATGATTTCTTCCATTTAACAAGTGACCAATTACCCCTTGGCTGACTTGTGGGGCTACTTAACCTAATGCAATGTAACTCTAAGCACTAAGATTAGCTTTCAAGAAATATTTGAGCAGGGAGCATACTTTACATATCTTTGAACTTCCTTCTGCTGCAAGTCCATTCCTTACCAGTAGAGATACCCAAAAATTCTTCTAACTTAGAAGTGCCAGATGTGAGAATGAGAAATCAGATGTGTCTTAGTGAGTGTGCATACATGTGGATCTAGCTGGATATACATCAAGCTGTTCTTGAACTAACAGATCTCTCCCATGTCCAGCATATCTTGGATATTATTTTAAAATTCCAAGAAGTAGAGAAATCAAACTTCTGTTCATTTAAAAAAGAAAAAAAGCATATACATGTGTTTCTGTGTGGGGGTGCCCCTGGAAGCCAAAAGAAGATGTCAGATCCCCTGGGTGCTGGGAACTGGATGCTGGTCCTCAAAGCAGCAAACACTCTTAACCACTGAGCAACCTCTTCAGTCACCTATACGTCTTCTATATGAGTGTGTATGCATGTGTACATATATGTGTGTATATATGAAAATTGAAGCTGAGAGATGTGCCACGGATTGCCTAAAGTCATGAAAGTCAGTAACAGAACCATGATCAGAACCCATGTGAGTTTCTACCTAGTACTTCTTCTGAGACTTAAATACACTCCTTCCTCCCCTCCACCCACACCAAGCTCTGTTAGGTTTTCCAACAGATCTTAAAAGAACAGGTATCCTGGTGACTTGAATACCACAGAGTGCAGAGGGAGAAGTGAAGTTAGAAAGATCTGAAAAATACCAGATCGCAGCTCAATAATAGGAGCTAAATACTAAGAAGATTCCAGAATGCTTGTTAAGAGACTTACAGCCTTAGTGATCAGTAATAGGAATGTGAGAAAAAAAACTATGATAGGTGTAGTTTGTAGACCTGAGTAAGGCACTTGACTGTTTACTATACCATCACATCACCTTAATGGTTTTTACTTCTTGGGAGGGGTTACACTTACACAAGTTGGACACTGATATTCAAAGAAATGGCACCTGAGGTTGTATGTACACACCTTTGAACACATGTACCTGTGTAAATGACTACTTGCTCTTTCTACCCCAGTTGTCAAGCATATGTGTGTGTGTGTGTGTGTGTGTGCTGTCCTTGTATATGTATGCATGTTTTTGCATGTGTGGTCGCACAGGGGAGTGAAAGTATACACGTATGCACAACTACAGATAAAGGACAAACTCATCTTCCATTGCTCTTCCACCTTCTCCATTGGGGCAGGTCTCTCAATCAACCCCAGATCTCACCAATACAGATACTATTGCTAGCTGGCTTCCTCTGGGGATCTGTCTTCAACTTCTGAAGCTGGAATACAGGCAGGCTGCCATGCCCACCCAGCATTTACATAGGTTTCTGGGGATCCAAACTCTGGCCCTCATGCTTCTGTAGTTAACACTTTCCTCACCTGAGCTATCCCCTCAACCCCACAGCTTGGTCTTAAAGAGATCCACAAGGCCCCTTAACTCTTCTAGCACAGTGCACCAAGGGACCAACTCCAACATATGTGGCTCATACATCCCACTGGATGTATGGTATATAGATGTTTGGAATGCAAACTCAAGACCTCCACATGTAAAGC
>NW_021619023.1:0-1398 GCF_004785775.1 Grammomys surdaster | reverse complement strand
CTCCTCCTCCTCCTCCTCCTCCTCTTCCTCCTTCTCCTTCTTCTAGTGAGACCTTGGGTCTCACTTGCAAGTGTGGCTGCCCCAGGCAGTTAGTTCAATGATCCAATTCTTTCACCAAAGCTGTGTTTGTTCAACAGAGACTCCCTCACCCCTGCTATCTACAGCTCGGCATTCTCTTGTGCCAGAATTACACCTGTACAGCTGACACTGGGAGAAATAACTATCACAACTGCATTCCAGCATAGGTCCCATTCTTTGTACTCTTACTTCATCACCAGTGGTACTCAATCAACCAAAAAACACACGTGACTTGCAATACTAACGATCAGCAAAGCTGCACAATGGCATTTTCCCTCAGCAGCACTCAAGAGGCATGTAGCCTCAGCAGCAGCTAACCATGAATCTGGGTCTAGTCTACAGGCTATTATCAATTTACAAGACATGGAACTGAGAAGCAGTCTTACTGTGAGGATAACACTGCTTCCATCTTCTGTAAAGAAAGTCACACACAATGTTTAGCTCCTTTCACGGGTAATTAGTAGCAAATTACTTCATGGTAACTCACAACTGACAAGACCTGTTGGTGAACCAGGACACCATGATGGAGAGCCTTTCACTAGTCTTAGGCTGCTCTTGAGAATGGAAAACAGTACAAAGGACTAAGAAATGATGGCTGCTGACAAGAGTATTAACGACAGTCCCAGACTCGGAAGTCTTGAAAGACTACATTGTTACATCGTCTGTGGAGATATTAACAAATCTGTGACTATGGAGCTGGAAAGATGACTCAGCAGTTGAGAGTCCTCCCTGTTCTTGCAGAGGACTAGAGTTCAGTTCTCAGCTCCACTGGCTGCTCCCAGACATCTATAACTCCAGTTATAGGAGATGGTTTACTGTCTTCTGACCTCCTCAAGCATGAGACATGCACATAGTGCACACACATACATGTAAACAAACTACTCCAACACATAACAGTAAATGAGTTTTTAAAAATTTAACTTAGAAAAATCTAGGAAGTTGGAATCTCTGGGACAGATAGCTTGTTTTATGATTTTTATTTATTTGTAAGTGTCCTTCTCTGTGTGTATCATAAACATGCATGTACCCATGGAGGCTTGAAGATTCCCCAGGAGCTACAGTTACAGGCTGTTGTGAGCCATCCAAAGTAGGGGTTGAGAACTAAACTCTGTCCTCTGCCTGAGTACTGTAGACTCCTAATTGCTGGGTCATCATCTCTCTAGTTCCCAATGACTACGATTCTCTATGAACGTACCCTCACAAGACTGTCAAACCACTCTCCAGTGACCAGAGATCACCTAAAGACATTGCCCATGATGATTTGTCACCTCCAGGGAAACAAAAGTACTCCCATCATTACAAACAAAACATCTATCACTC
>NW_021619022.1:0-2907 GCF_004785775.1 Grammomys surdaster | reverse complement strand
CAGTCTTCAAGGTACCAATCCTCAGCTTCATTGTATAACCCCTTTCAGTCCTTGGACTTCAACAGACACTGAAGCAGCAATTTCCCCAATGGCCTTACCTAGTCACTCACAGGTCCAGGCCTCAACTGCTCTTCAGGATCCCTTCATTCATTCAGTACCATCTGGAAGATTCTTACAAAATATCTGGCTGCCTGCAGGAGGGCTATCTCTGGAACACAGCTTCTTGGTGCTCTCATAAAATACTTCCAATATATTATACATCAACGGTGACAGTTTCTAAGTCACTGGCAATTTCTTAGCTCAAACTAAATTGATTCAGCTATCCAAGTAAACTCTACTATTCTGGATTCTAAAACCATAGCCACATGCCCAAAACTTCCAAGTTCTATCAGTTGCTTGTGCTGGAACACGGCCCCTAGTTCAATGGCATTTATCCCAGCAACCTAGTCTCAATGGTTTGCTCACTGCCTAAGTGTTGCTGTCATGGAACATGATCTGTAGATTAACCTTGAACCCAGAGATCTACTTGACTCACAGACTTGATTTGTGCATCACCTTGCTTGGAACTAAGCTTTTCTTTACCTTTACCAAATAAAGAAAATTATTCTTTTCTTTCTTTGTTCTTGGTTGCCCTTGAACTCAGAAATTATCTTGCCTCTCTCTCTTGGGATTAAAGTTGCATACTATCCTGCATAAACACAAAGCTTTTCAGAGCCAGTATTCTCAAGATCTCTATCCAAAGTTACTGTAATACCACGGCATGATTTGGACCAAAACCCTCTGTTTTCTAGCCCATGATATGGATCTCTGATTTTACTCCCATTCATGGATTTTAGTTCACAACATATGTAGTCATGTTGACAACTGTCAGCAGCCATCCCCGTCCATCTCTTGGCCATTTGAATCAGAATCATATCTTCTTTTGTCCAAATTAAAAAAATAAACCGCAGTATTAAAAGGCCTACGTAATATAAACCATCCCTTTATTAACTGAAAATCTGCAAAGAGAATCGTTGGTTGGGGAGGTTATTTCCCCTTGGTCAACTCTCAGTTCCTTCCATTTATTATCTTTGGATACATGATTTAACTCCATTCTACTTCCTGATACTCTGTTGTGAACACTATATTTGAACCCCTACATATTGGGATTTGATTACCGATTTTATTCTACTTCCTCATATGTTTCCCATAAGAGTGAACAACAGAACAAAGTCTAATCTAGGTCTCTTTGAGGCTCCCTTTATTAATGGTATTAATTTACATCTCTTTAAATTACCCTCCAGAAAACTGTTAAGACAAGCACACAAGAAAGCCCTATTCTTCACCAAAATACCAAAAGATATTTTCTAAGCCTCATATTAATACTCTTCTCATCTGAAATCTACTGGGGCAAGCCCCTTTATTTAAAATCACTCTTACCACCACTCTCTGCCCTGCTGCAAATACTTCAGCATATTATGCTCCATTTAAAGCATCCAAACTGCCAGAATCGAATTTCCAACAAACAAAAACATGGACAGACCTATCACAATGATAATCCAGTCTCTGGTACCCACTTCTATGTTCGTTAAGGATTCATCACAGTGAAGAGACCCCATGAGTAAGTCAACTCTTATTGAGGATGACAGTCAATTTGGACTGACTTACAACTTAAAGATTCCTTCTATTAACACGATGGCAGAAATTCGGACAGCATTTAAGATGACATAGTACTAAAGGAGCCAAGGAAGGCAAGTAATTCTCTTCAACTGGCTGCCAGGAGGATGGTTTTAACCAAGCTGTGCTGACCTGAGATTTTCATGAATTCTCCATTGTGACACACTTCCTATGACAAAGCGACCCCACCCTCAGGAAGGCCACATATCTGATTAGTGCAAAATTCATGTAGGCTAAGAATAGTGAAACAATCAAAACCATTCCCTGGCACTAATTTGCCTCTGCAGAAAAAAACCAAAGAGATTATGGGGGCTATACCAAGCCAAAGGATCTTAGAAACTATCCAATGCCAAAATACCCATAGTCTAGTCCAGACTCAACTAGGCTCAGAATCCTAAATGTCCTTTTCTCTTCCTGAACTCTCTAAAATTCATAATTCATTCCAGCATCAAGTAAAAGCTTAACATCAGATCACATATGTACAACATCATAGGGTGTATACAAACATTTCAAAACTTCACAGTGATGATACTCCTTCAAATGAAGCCAAAAATACAACTGCAAAAATTTCAATTCCTGTATTGACTTTATTGATGTCCAACACTTTTCAGGTTTGCAAACTATAATCCACTTGTGCTGTATAGAGGAAACTGTCACCTTTGTCTTGAGCTGGTTCCAATCCCTTATAGCTGCTTTCCTAAACAGGCATCCCACAGGGTTCACTGAGGATCATCTGGGCTCTTACAAAAAGAACTTGGGTTTCACCTTTCAGTTCTAGTTTCAGTGTGACCATAAGCTCCTGCCAATAGTACTCAACTGTTGCTGCTCTTACTTGTGGTCACCCATTTTACTGGACTCTCAAATACACCCAGTTCTTCTGCTTCCACCAGGCAGCACTTCCACCATGAGCCTCTCCTAGACAGTCTTCAAGGTACCAATCCTCAGCTTCATTGTATAACCCCTTTCAGTCCTTGGACTTCAACAGACACTGAAGCAGCAATTTCCCCAATGGCCTTACCTAGTCACTCACAGGTCCAGGCCTCAACTGCTCTTCAGGATCCCTTCATTCATTCAGTACCATCTGGAAGATTCTTACAAAATATCTGGCTGCCTGCAGGAGGGCTATCTCTGGAACACAGCTTCTTGGTGCTCTCATAAAATACTTCCAATATATTATACATCAACGGTGACAGTTTCTAAGTCACTGGCAATTTCTTAGCTCAAACTAAATTGATTCAGCTATCCAAGTAA
>NW_021619021.1:0-2618 GCF_004785775.1 Grammomys surdaster | reverse complement strand
CAGGGTTCACTGAGGATCATCTGGGCTCTTACAAAAAGAACTTGGGTATCACCTTTCAGTTCTAGTTTCAGTGTGACCATAAGCTCCTGCCAATATTACTCAACTGTTGCTGATCTTTCTTGTGGTCACCCATTTCACTGGACTCTCAAATACACCCAATTCTTCTGCTTCCACCAGGCAGCACTTCCACCATGAGCCTCTCCTAGGCAGTCTTCAAGGTACCAATCCTCAGCTTCATTGTATAACCCCTTTCAGTCCTTGGACTTCAACAGACACTGAAGCAGCAATTTCCCCAATGGCCTTACCTAGTCACTCACAGGTCCAGGCCTCAACTGCTCTTCTGGATCCCTTCATTCATTCAGTACCATCTGGAAGATTCTTACAAAATATCTGGCTGCTTGCAGGAGGGCTATCTCTGGAACACAGCTTCTTGGTGCTCTCATAAAATACTTCCAATATATTATACATCAACGGTGACAGTTTCTAAGTCACTGGCAATTTCTTAGCTCAAACTAAATTGATTCAGCTATCCAAGTAAACTCTACTATTCTGGATTCTAAAACCATAGCAACATGCCTGAAACTTCCAAGTTCTATTAGTTGCTTGTGCTGGAACACGGCCCCTAGTTCAATGGCATTTATCCCAGCAACCTAGTCTCAATGGTTTGCTCACTGCCTAAGTATTGCTGTCATGGAACATGATCTGTAGACTAACCTTGAACCCAGAGATCTGCTTGACTCACAGACTTGATTTGTGCATCACCTTGCTTGGAACTAAGCTTTTCTTTACCTTTACCAAATAAAGAAAATTATTCTTTTCTTTCTTGTTCTTGGTTGCCCTTGAACTCAGAAATTATCTTGCCTCTCTCTCTTGGGATTAAAGTTGCATATTATCATGCAAAAACACAAAGCTTTTCAGATCCAGTATTCTCAAGATCTCTATCCAAAGTTACTGTAATACCACGGCATGATTTGGTCCAAAACCCTCTGTTTTCTAGCCCATGATATGGATCTCTGATTTTACTCCCATTCATGGATTTTAGTTCACAACATATGTAGTCATGTTGACAACTGTCAGCAGCCATCCCCGTCCATCTCTTGGCCATTTGAATGAGAATCATATCTTCTTTTGTCCAAATTAAAAAAAAACGCAGTATTAAAAGGCCTACATAATATAAACCATCCCTTTATTAACTGAAAATCTACAAAGAGAATCCCTAGTTGGGGAGGTTATTTCCCCTTGGTCAATTCTCATTTCCTTCCATTTAGTATCTTTGGATACAAGTTTTAACTCCATTCTACTTCCTGATACTCTGTTGTGAACACTATATTTGAACCCCTACATATTGGGATTTGATTACCGATTTTATTCTACTTCCTCATATGTTTCCGATAAGAGTGAACAACTGAACAAAATCTAATCTAGGTCTCTTTGAGGCTCCCATTATAAATGGTATTAATTTACATCTCTTTAAATTATCCTCCAGAAAACTCTTAAGATAAGCACACAAGGAAGCCCTATTCTTCACCAAAATACCAAAACATATTTTCTAAGATTCATACAAATACTCTTCTCATCTGAAATCTACTGTGGCAAGCCCCTTTATTTAAAATCACTCTTACCACCACTCTCTGCCATGCTGCAAGTACTTCAGCATATTATGCTCCATTTAAAGCATCCAACCTGCCAGAATCGAATTTCCAACAAACAAAAACATGGACAGACCTATCACAATGATAATCCAGTCTCTGGTACCCACTTCGATGTTCGTTAAGGATTCATCACAGTGAAGAGACCCCATGAGTAAGTCAACTCTTATTGAGGATGACAGTCAATTTGGACTGATTTACAACTTAAAGATTCCTTCTATTAAGACGATGGCAGAAATTCGGACAGCATTTAAGATGACATAGTACGAAAGGAGCCAAGGAAGGCAAGTAATTCTCTTCAACTGGCTGCCAGCAGGATGGTTTTAACCAAGCTGTGCTGACCTGAGATTTTCATGAATTCTCCATTGTGACACACTTCCTATGACAAAGCGACCCCACCCTCAGGAAGGCCACATATCTGATTAGTGCTAAATTCATGTAGGCTAAGAATAGTGAAACAATCAATACCATTCCCTGGCACTAATTTGCCTCTGCAGAAAAAACCAAAGAGATTATGGGGGCTATACCAAGCCAAAGGATCTTAGAAACTATCCAATGCCAAAATACCCATAGTCTAGTCCAGACTCAACTAGGCTCAGAATCCTAAATGTACTTTTCTCTTCCTGAACTCTCTAAAATTCATAATTCATTCCAGCATCAAGTAAAAGCTTAACATCAGATCACATATGTACAACATCATAGGGTGTATACAAACATTTCAAAACTTCACAGTGATGATACTCCTTCAAATGAAGCCAAAAATACAACTGCAAAAATTTCAATTCCTGTATTGACTTTATTGATGTCCAACTCTTTTCAGGTTTGCAAACTATAATCCACTTGTGCTGTATAAAGGAAACTGTCACCTTTGTCTTGTGCTGGTTCCAATCCCTTATAGCTGCTTTCCTAAACAGGCATCCCACAGGGTTCACTGAGGATCATCTGGGCTCTTACAAAAAGAACTTGGGT
>NW_021619020.1:0-1927 GCF_004785775.1 Grammomys surdaster | reverse complement strand
AAGTAGACAGACTTCCTGTAGGTCAGCATGCTGGATAACTGTTTCCAATGTGAGCAGGTCACAGTCTGCAGACATGCTAGGTAACTGTCTACACTGTGAGCAGGTCACACTGGAAACAGTTATCCAGCATGCTGACCTACAGGAAGTCTGTCTACTTCAATGAACAAAACCACATGAGTTTAGCCTCCTGTGGTGGTGCACACTTTTAATCCCAGCACTTGGGAGGCAGAGGCAGGCAGATGTCTGAGTAGGAGGCCAGTCTGGTCTACAAAGTGAGTTCCAGGACAGCCAGGATTACACAGAGAAACCCTGTCTCAAAAAAACAAAACATGGGGCTGGAGAGGTGGCTCAGTGGTTAAGAGCACTGACTGCTCTTCCAGAGGTCCTGAGTTCAAATCCCAGCAACCACATGGTGGCTCATAACCATCGGTAATGAGATTGGATGCCCTCTGCTGGTGTGGCTGAAGACAGCTACAGTGTATTCATAAATAAAATAAATAAATAAATTTTAAAAAAACATACAAAAAGACATGCTAAAGAAGTGTTTCTCACTGTGAATTTTTCTTGAGTTCTGAAGTACTTTTTAAAGCATGTTATTATAAAACTCTGTATTTTATTAAGCTAGGTGATAATCATATCTTCAGAAAACAAGCATCGTTAGCACTTTTGTCAACATAAGCTGGAAATGTATCATAAAGTTTTTAGTGAATTATAAACACACCTTTCAGGAATGTGTTTTGGAATTTCTATATCAAGTGACTTCATATGTAGGAGCTTTATCCCATTTTCCATCTTGTTTGCAGCCACTACGTCACAGGCAAGTTCGTACATGGTCTTGGATAATTCACAGGCATATACTGAGTGTGCACCAGCTTTTTTAGCAAACATGCTACAAAAGAAGAAAAATCCATTGTCTCTTTTCCCAACTTTAATAAAATTGTGATGCTTCAAACATGGGATCTTCCTTCCATTCTTTAATGTAACCACAATTTGTTCTGAGTTTTAAAGAGAAGGACTAGCAAGATGGCTCAACAGGTTTTTTTGCACATCCAAGTCTGACAACCCAAGTTCAATCCCTGAAACCCAGCAGAAGGTACAAAGACTGAAAGTTAGCTTCTGAATTCCACACGCATACTGCACATTTGAGATGCAGAAGCAGATGGATCTCTGTAAACTCCAGACCAGCCTGGTCTACAAAGCAAGTTCCAGGGCTACACAGAGAAACTGTCTCAAAATAATAATGATGATGATGATGACAACAATGACGACTACGACGACAACGATGATGAACTTATTTAAAAACAAATCGTTCAATAAATAATGACATCCATTTGTTTGTTTTGTTTTGGTTTTGGTTTTCTGAGACAGGGTCTCTCTACAAAGCACTGGCTGTCCTGGAATTCAGTATGTACACCAAACTATTCTCAAACTCACAGAGATCCTCCTGCATCTGCTTCCCAAGTGCTGGGATTAAAGCCGTGTGCCACCACATCCGGATCAGCACACACACAATTAAGACAGGACTGGCAATGAGTTGCTTAACAGGCTTTCTAGATTCCACCAGAATGCTAATGTAAAAATATTCTCCAATTCATTAGTCATATTTTCAATAATCCCAAGTATTTCTTAGTTTACTTGAATTTTTGATAAGTAGAATCATAGTAAAAAGTACAATACTAAAATTTATATCAATAACCCTAAAAATACTACGAGAAATACTTCTGTAAATATAACAGAAAATAATAATTACAACAAACCTCAGTATTCCAGTTCCTGTGCCAATATCCAGAACCGTTTTGGAGCCCCGGCGCACTGCCTTCTGGATTGCTGCGTTATAAATCATATTTCTCTTGGTGTCATTAAGCATGATGAAGTGCCAGCGCTCTACCAACCAGTTTGCTACACGATAGAAGTTCTCCTTCGCATC
>NW_021619019.1:0-1071 GCF_004785775.1 Grammomys surdaster | reverse complement strand
TGGGCTCCATCTGTCTTGATTGCCTTTGCCTGAAAGTACAAACTGAGATAATGTGGGGTGGCAGGCTATTTGTTTGCATGGTTATTTCAGGAAGTAGAAATCTAGAAGTGAAAATAGAAAAGAAATGAGACAGGGAAGAGATAAGCCGGAAGGGAAGGAGTGGTCATGAGCTATTGAACAGCCAAGGATCAATCCCCTTGACCAACCATGGAGCATGGAGTGCCTAACAAAGGGTCCTCCACAGTGCGGGGGGTTGGGCCAGTGAACCACTGATATCTTCTACCATTGAGGGATTAAACTTATTCTTCTACTTGTCTGTAGGAAAAATTAAGAGGTGAAGTTTGGACATTTTAAGGGGAAGCTTCCATCAGTACATAGAACATCCCTGATACACACATGCACACGAAGAGGCACACACATGCACACTGAAGAGGAGCAAGCCAAGAGCATAACATGCGGAGTGCAGAAAGCAGGAAGGGGCTGATGCCAAGCACACCTGTTCTGTGCATCGCTTCCTGGTACACAGGCAGCCAGTTTCAAAGTCTTCTATGGCAAAGAGGGAAGACCTGAAGAATTGACTCCTCCAGTCTTGGAGTAGTTGTTTGCTTGTTTACTCTTATTTACCAATAGTATTCCAGGACAATGGGTACTACAATACCAAGTCATCTTGTGGAGTGGAGCCAACAAGCTCCTATTCCAGGTTCCAGCTGTCCTCAGATAGAGAATGTATCAGATATTAAACTGGCCCCAAGTCCAGGAAGCATCCAGTCTTGTTTGTTTTTTTGTTTTTGTTTTGTTTTGTTTTAACTCATAGGGATATCTACCTTGTCAGGCCCTAGTGTTGGTTCTTGACACATTAACATAATTTAAATTGTTTCAAACTTTTCTAATAAAATTAGTTTTCTTGCTGCAGACCCAGACAAAGCTTAGCAGGTTAGAACTAGAGCTGTTCTCAAGATCAAAGGAGTCCTCCAGCAGCTCCATCTCCGTGACTGTCTGCAGTCTAGGAGTGGGAGCTCCTGCTGTCATCAGGATGCCGCAGATCAACCACTTTCTTAATGCTGGCCATGC
>NW_021619018.1:0-1344 GCF_004785775.1 Grammomys surdaster | reverse complement strand
CTGACTGCCCACTTTGATGATTTTCAGGTGTGTAGTAGAGGACTCTAAAGACTGTTGTCCAATTTAAGTAGAATACTGTTTCCTTTGAAAGTGTGGAAGCAAGTGTGTAAGTCCCTTTATCAAGGAGGTGCAATCAACAATCATTATGTTAATGGTGAAATCCAAGTTTTCTCCAAAATTGTCATCAGGTATATAAAATAGTGGATGAGAGGCCCCCCACACAAATAATTGGAACGTGTTGTTTGTGTGTATAATTGCTGAGCTTTCTTCTTAAGAAGATGAAAAGACTTAAAGTACAAGAATATTTAAGAAAGTAATTTTAACAAGAATTTTATCATTAGTCAGTGATGGAATGGACCCTAAAGCTAGGATTATGCTTAGTGAACTTTGGATTTGATAACCAAAATGGCTCTCAAAAATTCCATTTACCATTTTGTACCTGTTTAGAGACCTGTCATTAGGCCTTAAGGTTTAGTCACAGAATTAATTGATACCTCTGACTTAAAGTAAATAAGTGATATCAAGAAATAAACCTTCTAAGAATTGAGGTATAAATATGATGTAAAATCAGCTAGATATAAATTTACAGACAGTTTATGAGCCAACTGACACAGGTCTAAGTATAGACCACAAGGCCATTACAACAGCAGTAGTGCCATTAAGTGCTGAGTCAAATTTCTAGCATCACAGAGACAAATATTTTATATTATCACACAGATATTTTCAGTCTGACGAATAGAGGTACCCTATATCATGCTTGATATATCAGTATTTCTGAATAAAACTTAAATCTTTTTTTAATGTACTATGCTGAGATTCAAGAAAGATATGACATATTAAGAATAAATTAAAAATAAAACCCAAGACTGAAAGAGCACCACTCAGGTGAATCTGTGGACCAAATACATCCCTATGAATATTTGAAGTTTCATTTATAACAGCTAGATTTTCATCCCAGAATATGTGCCTCATTTTATATTTAGAATATATTTAGCCAAATAAAACTACCTATATGGAAATATGGTGCTACAAACACCTCTGACCAATCCTAAAAGAGGTTATGATGGTGTTAATCTGTATCTAACAGGATGGAAGTAGTGCACATATGGTCATGAGAAAAGCAAACACTTTTGTTATACCAATGCTTAGTGAACATTACCAGGAAGCAAAATGAACACATATTTTTCTAATCACACATATTTGACACGATATGGTTTGAGGTAGAAGGCTTCTATTCAGCTCTGAAGTGACATACTCAGATTTTCCCACCCATGTCCATGAAAAAAATGAAAATACAGTTTGTAAATGAAAGAATGAAAAGGCCCAAATAAACATTAACCTATA
>NW_021619017.1:361-4158 GCF_004785775.1 Grammomys surdaster | reverse complement strand
AGAATAAAGATGCCAACAGCAAATAGCTGGACAGACTAGAGATGTGATGGACTTTGGCACCCAGACTTGTGGTCTGAGGAGAGAAAATGAGGAAAAGTGGAGAAAAGAAGATAACATGGTATAAATGAATCATGAAAACTTGAGGGTTGGCCTGTTAAAATAGGATCATAGCAGAAAGACCATGAAAAATCATCTCCTCGGGATCTTGACAGTGACACAGTCAAAATAGCACAGAGTGAGTCAGTATCTGCCAAGCTCCAGCGTCATTAAGGATTCCTAGACATATAAAGGGTCTATTCACATATTTGGAATGTGAATAATCAAAAAGGTTGTAGAAACCCCCAAATATTTTTTATTACAAAATTTCAGAAGAACTGAGAACAGAATATTCATCTTTGAAACAAGGGCTGAGACTGACATCTTCCTGGTGATCCTTTTCCAGCCAGATGTACTCTCCCAAGTTACGGTTGGATTTGCATATGGTCTCTAGGAAAAGGAGACTTTAGAGAGGAGAATTTTGGTTTTAAAACTATTGAAGCCATGTAGTGGTGACACAGCCAGGCAGGGATGGTCCATGCCTTTAATCCCAGCATTTGGGAGACAGAGACAAGCACATCATTGAGTTCAAGGTCATAGTGCTCCATAGGGCATGTTTCAGGACATCCAAGGGCACAGAGAAATCCTGTATGGAAAAACAAACAACAGACCAACAAACCTGAGAAATCCTGTGTGGAGAAACAAAGAAATAAACAAACTCTCTGTGGAGTCCTGATAAGCAGAGCTCAAGTAGACAATGTAATGAAGACTAACATAGGAATGGCATTAGCAAAGACACCTTAATTATGTGGGTTGTTTCCCATGCTTTCTTTAGCAGAAGCTCTTTTTACCGGTGTCTGCTTCAACTAAACATTCTTTCATCAATTCTCCTTAGCCTTTTGCCTGTTTCTGCTTCAATGAAACATTCCTCCATGTGTTTGCCACAGCAAAACAACATGCATCACATCTGACTTTCCAAACAATCTTAAATTTCTATTTCAGTGGAGTGTCTCACAGCAGGCTGAAGAAATGAGGATATTGTCTTAGGATTGATATCTATCTCCTTCCTCATTTTAGTTAATCTACTTCACATCCAGGCTGCTCATGCTGCTCTGGACTAGACACCCTGAGTGAGGCTCTCCTCTACAGGTTTATCATGGGTCCCTCTCCTCTACAACATCTGGAGGGCTGAAGTAAAAATATGCTGGCTATATAGCTGGCTCTTTTTCTTAAAAGAAAATGTTTGTGACTGGATGTTCTTCATGAAGTATAGTGAATGACCCAAGACAATTAAAAACATGAGTGTTCTAGACAGGTCCATTTACAGGGAGTAAGACTGTCCTAAATGGATTCAGGAATGAAAGGTTGAGTGGCTCTGCAAAGGTTACAGGTAGGATGAATCTGGGACATATATGTTAAGAACTTTGTCCTATTCAATTTATTGGAAGAAAGTTTAGAGTTTAAGAGTGAGGAGCCATCTCGTGTTTCATGACAAATATCACTGGATTACTTTCTTTCTAAAATTTACAGTGGTATTCACTATAATTAGGATAGAGTTTAAAGACATGGACCATGGAAAATTAGTCAGCCAGGCTTGGTAGACCATATCTGAAATTTCTCAACTCATGAAGTCCAGGTAGGAGGGGTTTAAAGAACTCACAGCCAAATGTGGATCAGAGAATCTAGCTTTACTCTAAAGAAAAATAAAAGGAGTGGGAATACAGCACAGAGCTACAGTGCCTGCCTGGCATACCTCAGTGTCTAGGTCCATCAGCCACCACCACCACCACAACAACAAAATCTGTAAATGAAATATTAATGCATGCAGGTGATGGAATGTGTAATGATAATCCAAGCCCTTGACAAAGCAAGAGAAAAAATTGCCATGGGAAATAGAGTAAGAATCTACCTTAAAATATACACAACAAATGGATGGAGAATTTGCTCAAGAGATGAGAACACTGACTCCTTTTCTAGAGGTCCTGAGTTCAATTCCCAGGAGCAATCTGGTGTCTTAATAGCATCAGTAATGGTATCCCAAGTCTATTTCTAGTGTGTCTAAAGACAGCACTGTACTTACTTACATAAAATGAATAAACAAATCACACAGACACAGACACACACACACAATGTATTCAGCTGACACAATTAGCCATATTAATAAAGAGATGAGGTTACACCTGAATGTATGCACAAGAGCAGTTGACAGTATGTCCTCACCCACTCAGGTTTTTCTCATTTTAAATTTACTTCTCAATTTGAAGTTCTTCGGAGTATTTTGCCTGCTTACACTTCTGATAAGGGTCATACCCCTTATGATTAGATTTTCCCACATATTAAGTGGAGGGAGGGAGATGCCTGTCTTTGACATTTATTGTATGAGAATAAATTTAAAACAAAATACAGCTCATGAGAATGGAGAAAATATAAATGGCCAGAATTACAGGAAGAAGATTGTCCAAGTACATCATGTATCTGGAATCCTAAATTATTTTATTTATAATTAATGGCAAAGGACAAAAAGGAATGAAGCCAGACCTACAAAGAAAGATTCTGAAAATATTGAGATGAGGAATTTTAAGACTTGTGATATTCAGGACTGCAAGGACATGAAAGCATGTTGTAGGCACAATCATATCATCTGTCAAAAGCAAGGAACTGATGTCAGTATCAAACCCTACCTCAAGGCAGGTAGTGATGGGTCAGATCTTTGATTATAGCATCTGGAACACAGAGGTAGGTGGATTTCTGTAAGTTCTAGGCTACCCTGGGTTACACCATGTGCCTGGCCAGACTGTTCTCTGTAGTAAGCTCTATCTCATAATTTTCTACAAAAGAGAGAAATAGGCATTTGTGGGCTACTTTAGTGAGCCCCTGACTGAAACAAATCTTCAGGTATTTTGTTGTATTTTGAGATTTGTTTGTTAGTTTCTAGTTTAGCTTGATTGAAAGCCATAGTCTCACATAATCTCCAACAGCTGTCTACTGCCAAGCCGCATCAATCAAATTCAGGACATCAGATAGGATCTAGACTAGAATATCCTCTTAACCCATGAAGGAGTTACTCCAACAAGAAAGTTTGGACTATCAAAACAGCTTACCCAGGAACAGCATAAAGGCCAGGCAGCTGTGATGGCGAATCCAGAACCTAGCATAGAATATTGTGGATGAACTACTTCAGGAGAACTTGTATCCCAGTTGTGTCCCACCATACCTGTCATGCTTGGTTTCCTGAGAAAGGGTCTCCCAGCTAGTTCACTATACTCCACACTAAGCATGAGCTAGAAGGAAAGTTCAAATCAGCAAGTGAGGTAGAGTTCTTAATTATGGGACCACAAGGTCCTCCATTGTCTCCACTGAGCATGTTTGTTGTTCCTGTAGATTCTCTTGTTCCCCAGTCTAGACATGAACATTCTATGGAGCAAAACTACAAAAGGAGTGCAGAGGTCACCTTGGGGGAATGTTACCAAAATAAAGACAGGCATTCCTAAAAAATAATGACCACTCAGGTTTTCACGCAGTAAAGTTAGGAGAGAAGGAGAGAGGCATTTTTCTTACACTAGTGTCATTTGTAAACAAGATGATTCTAGAAGAATATGGACCCATATATATATATATGTGATGTGCATGCTGGGTATGCTAGGACAGCACTCAGTTAGAGGAAGCAGATGAATGAGAAGCTCAAGGCCCATTTTAGATACAGGAGAGAAGTTTTGAAAAGTAAATTAAAATGTAAAAGATGCAAGAACACTCTCTCCTTT
>NW_021619017.1:0-351 GCF_004785775.1 Grammomys surdaster | reverse complement strand
TATAACACTACTCTGAGGCAGGAGGCTTACTGAGACATACAGGTTAGCATAGGTTACATAATGATTATCAGGTAGCTCTTAGGTATACTAGGAGAAATTACATGGGAAAAAAAGGAAAAAGTCTAAGAGCAAGCTGGGCAGAAGATACTAGAAGGAAAAGTCCAATACAAAGAGGTTAACTACACTCCAGAAAATATAAGGAATAAATGATCACACGTCACTAAAATCAAAAGAAGAGAATCACACATATACACACTAGCACCACAAATATACCAGGAATTAGCAAATATTGGCCATTAATATCTCTCAAAATCAATGAACTCAATTCCTCAATAAAATGGCCCAGGCTCA
>NW_021619016.1:15253-44673 GCF_004785775.1 Grammomys surdaster | reverse complement strand
CTTCTCTCCAGTATGAGTTTTTTTATGTTTCTTGAGACTATCTTGTCGTGAAAAGGGTTTATAACATTCATCACATTTGTAAGGTTTCTCTCCAGTATGAATTCTTTTATGCCTTTGGAGACTAAGATGTTGGCAAAAGGCTTTCTCACATTGATTAAATTTGTAGGTTTTCCCTCCAGTACGAATTCTTTCATGACTTTTAAGATGACTGTCTTCTGCAAAAGTTTTACCACACTGATTACCTTCATAGGGTTTTTGTCCAATTTCTGTGCTTTTACTTATTTGGAGACTTACGTAAGGTCCAAAGGCTTCTACACACTGAATAACTTCATGAGTTGTCTTTTCTGTATGAAAACTTTCATGCCTTTCAGCATGACTGTGAGCATGTAGAGCAACGGCTTTACCACATTGTGTATATTCAGAGGGTTTCTCTGCACTCTGACTTCTTTCATGCCTGAGAAGAAAATTGGTACATTTGAAAGCTTTACCACAATGATGAACACATTTGTCTGTACAATCAATGGCACGATTTGTCTAAATATAAAGAGGAATCAGACCTTAAGATTTTATCACTTTGTAGCCAGGTGGTGGTGGCACACACCTTTAATCTCAGTACTTGGGAGGCAGAGGCAGGCAGATTTCTGAGTTCCAGGCCAGCCTGGTCTACTGAGTGTGTTCCAGGAAAGCCAGGACTGCATAGAGAAACCCTGTCTGGAAAAAACAAACAAACAAAAAACAAACAAACAAAAAAAGATTTTATCACTCTGTTTACATTCATGCTGTTCCCTTCATTAGGGTTGTTTTTCATTTTCAAAGATACCTAAGGTTGTATGAGCATTTATTATATGACTGAGCTTTACATATTCTTTTTGAATAAAAGGTTTTTCTCACACTTCATAAAAACTGGGAGAATTCAGAGCTTTAACACACTAACTGTATTCCATTTTTACTCTACTGTGCATCTTATTATATTTGAAATTAACCTCATAGTTTCAAGCAATGAACTCACCCAGGCTTGACATTGGGGCTCTGACGCTTAGACACAGAGATGGCCAGAACTGTGTTGAACTGAACCACAGACCAGGTATCCTTGACCTTAAATTTTGCATGATTCTTACTTCCAGAGCCCACAAGACATAAGTGATCATACTTAGTTTGGCTTCTAAATTAGGATGGAGCCCCACTTCAGGTGGACAACACTTGCAGCAGGTTTTTCATGAAGTTGTTTACCGGGATTAGAACTCAGGTTGCCTAATTCTACCATTAATTGGAGGGTTAGCCAGAAAGTGTGTTATTTTTAGGGCAACTTTTAAGATTTTAAGTCCATAGCAAAGATCTTTTCCTTAATTGTGATAATCTCGTTGCTTATCAATTCTTGCTTTGTTTCAGCACTTGAGAGGCATCTGAAACTACCTGAAATTATTCTTCTCTATAACCCACAAACTTGCATTCATTTCCACTCCACTTGTTGAGATTTCTCACTGTTCTCCTTAATGAGTCACTAGAAATAACCATCCTAAAGATATATCATTCAATATAGGGTATCAACCCGATATTTAAATCCTGCCCTATTCATTATCCCACGGTATGGGCAAAATGAGAAGGATTTGAGGCCAAATTATCACACAAATGACACGTAGCTTAATTTTTCATGGAGTCTATTTTCCACTGAAATCCTATGACATTAATTTCCTTTGTATGCATTCCTCTTATCAGGCAAATCTTCAGGGTTCAGGACAGTTAAGATGAATGTAGATTTCAATGCCTTTTACCATCAAAAGATCTTATATTTTCAACATACCTGCAAATGACAGCAGTCCTAGGTTCTGTCCTGCTGCAAAGTCACATTTTACTTACCATTGTATTTTTCTTACTTGCATGTTAGAACTGCTGTGATTAAATCCTAAAACAAAGTGTCTCAAGTAAAACACAGGTTTATTTGACTGGTAATTTCAGACAATATCCCATTATTTTGGAAGCTTATGCTAGAAACTCAAGTTCCAAACTAAAAGAAAAAAAATCACAGGCAAACACTGCTTCCTGGCCTGCTTTCTTGCTTGGTCACTGTCTCATGTTCAGCTAGCTGGCTCATCCAGCACAGGCCCACTTCCTTAGGGATTCTTCCACACACAGTGGAAGAACCTTCACTACTCAATTGTCAATCACCACAATCTCTCACAAAGTAATCAGCCATTCTGATTGGGACACTCCCTCAATTGTAGTTTCCTCAAATGTTTGTAGGCTCTGAAGTGCTGACACTTTAAGCAAATTGGGACACAGAGATAATAATAAATGAGAACCTAGTTAAGAACCCAAATCCATAACAGTCACTAAAGGATTGAAAATCCAAACACTGACAATTGCAGAAACTGAAAAACACAGATTTTTCAAGAAATGAAAAGGAAACCCTTTAGGGTCAGAAGAGAAAACTAAAATTGTTTCTCCACAGAAAGTTCCCAAACCAACAAAAACTCAAGGGACTTACAATATAGGAAATCATCAGAAGACCAAAGAGGTCAAAGTTTATCATTTCCTAGACAACAATAATATCATTAGATTATAGTTTATGAATCATACACCATAGATGGCAGTACTGGAAAACAGAAACACAAAAACAGACCTGAGAATATAGCATGGTCACTTAAATAAGAAATGCAAGATTATATTCAAGATAAACATTACAAAATCACTGGTCAGCACTCATCGTGTTCATTCTGGTCCTCTCCTTTGACAATAATGTGAGATGGGTTGGCAGTGGAGGCTCTTCCAACACATTGAAGACATTAAGCACTCTGAGATTTCAAATTTGGAAGAAATAGGGTTGATTACTAAATACCTCAATCTGTTATGTTAAGAAAAAAGTGTATCTAGTAGGATGACTTAGAAACCATGTAGCTGCCTATGATTGATGATGATCAGAGGTTAAATGTATACCATATTTATGAAATGGAAACTTTGAAAAGTACAAAATAACATATTAGGGAAAACAGCATGATTTCAATTATACACATAAACTTGCTTGTCTGCTTTAATTGAATCGTAAGATATTAGCACTTTTTTTTTTTTTTTTGGTTTTTCGAGACAGGGTTTCTGTATGTAGCCCTGGCTGTCCTGGAACTCCCTCTGTAGACCAGGCTGGCCTCGAACTCAGAAATCTGCCTGCCTCTACCTCCCAAGTGCTGGGATTAAAGGAATGTGCCACCACTGCCCGGCAGCACTTTTCAAAATATATCTGTCCCTATTTTCACTTGTATGATTTTATGTGTAAGAGAGAATGTTTTCCAAGTGAGTGCGAGAGACACACCACAGATGAGGGTGTCAGATCCTCTGGATCTGGAATAGCAAATAGTTAACATGGTATCTGAACCCAGGTCATGTGTACTAACATGGTTTTGGAATCTGTACCCAGGTCACTCAAAATGCTTCCTAAGTGGCTTGCACAGCTCACAGAGTACTTCTCATCCGATAAAGAAAAAGACTTTCACAGATTAATAACAACAAATTTTCAATGAATGAAGAAGTGAACAAATTAATCTTGTGAATCTGAAGCTCAGTGCTTAGATGATAGTTATAGGACCAGGTCAGAGGCCTGTGAGAGCATCCCTAGAAACGGTTATCTGAGAGTCAATAATCATGGTTACCCCTTCTGCTGCATCTTCCACTGACCTTGTCCATACAAGCTGTGTGCAGAGAAAAAAATAAAAATAAAACATCCAAATATATTCAGGCCTTCATCAAAAGCCATGAGGAATCTCAGCCAGGACAAATTAGAATTTCAACCATGTTAACTATAATTGTATTTTTTTAGAAAAAAATATAAACACATAACTCCCAGGAAATAAAACTTACTGACCACGAAATTCTTATATTTCTGGTCCTCAACCTACTTCTGATCTTTCTTCTAGACAGAGACGTCCTATTCTCTAGAGCTCTGTCTGAAAAAGGAATCGATCAAAAAGGTGGCCTATGGCTGTATAACCCCTCATGGACCCTAGTGGTCTCAGTCAAACCAGACCTTCTGATGCTCACACAAAAGAAAGAGTTGAGGAATAATTTTATGTCTGCTTCCTGTCACATGTCTTATGGGACAAATTGTAGAATCTGCCCTATCTACAGCACAACAGAATGCACACAACAAACACCTCTGTATCATAGAAACTCTCTTGTACCATGGAATGATTTTATCAGAATCATGACATTGGGACTGGTAATAGTAATTAAAAGGATTCTTCTTGAGTAAGTCTGAAGGAAGATCAGCACCTCCATTCTACCAGTTCCTAAACTATTTGTATAATTTATCAGATGAAATTGAATATGGAATAGAACATTCAGAACTTCTAGAAACAGTACTTCAAGTTTGCTACATGAGTTCAAAAGGCACACCAAAAATCTGTGTGCACACTGGATAGTGATATAAGAGCCACAGATTCCTGTGGCCAGAACTGCAAAGTCTCCCCTCCTCAAAGAATACACTATCAGGGAAGAAAGACAAGGGCCTCTGCTAGACTAACACATCTACCAACAGAATAGTGTTATTCACAGTCAGTACTAGTTCCCACATATTGGACTCCGATAGCTCCACCAAAGTGTTCTTTCTGGTCTGGAGTCAGTGGTCCTCACCCTCATCATGGTAGGACTGCAGTTTCCCTCAGCGTTATTAATGGCTGTGTCAGAGGAGAATCCTGGAAGAGCCTGCAATTATATCTCCCATTAGTAATTCTGACTGGTAGTCCTATCCTGTGTCCATCATTAGCTTGAACCACCCAGCTAGGTCTCAGGATTGTAGCAGCTCCCCTACTAGAGGATTAGTGGTCCTGTAATTCAGAGACAGGTCTAACTGGATTCATCTTTCCACCTTAAGGTCTGACAGAGCCTTAGTCTAATATATTTGTATTTTTGAAGAATCCTTCCGTTTCCTAGAGCATCTGTTCATCTTCCATGTACCAAGGTCCACTGTGTGCACATTTCTTTACAAACTGATGTCCAGTGAAGCCATATCTACCCTATAGCTGGAAAGTCCTGTCTCCAACCTTGAGTCAAATTCACTCAGTGACAACAAATGAAGTAAAAACGTCAGAGAAACTTGAAAGCAAAGGGATAATGTTTTGTTTTTGATAAATACCTCAAGGCTTTGGGGAAAAAGCCCACGTCCTAGGCCCCAGGCCTGTAAAGGCTGTGCCAAGCATGTGGTTGGCTTTGAGATAGAGCTATGCCATTCTCTATCGATGAGGGCAGCTGTTTTGCCTATGAGGCAGAACTATGCTTTTCTCAAGAAGAAAAATGTGCTCTTATGACACACCAGGCCTTAGTGTCGCTTGTGACCCAGCAATGCTCCTTAGAACACATTTTTAAAATACTGACCTTGATCTGGGGATGGGCCTAGAGCTAGTCTGTTGTTAATCACAGCTGTCTCCTTTGTTATGTTTTGAAGCTATATTTCCTGACAATCCCGGTGAACAAACATGTGTATCCTAGCATTCTAATCTCTAAGATGCTCCCTTACCATGCTACTTACCTGTGGGTGTTTTAGAGGTACTCCCTCCCTCAGGTGAAGTCTACTCGGTGGACTATCTTCCAAACCTTGGAAAATCCTTTACATCAGAGACTGTATACTTTTCATCACAGCTTAAAATTGGAGTGGTACCCAGTGCGTGAGACGGCATTTACAACCACCAGAAAATTAAGTCCAAATGGATCTTAAATATCCGGGGCACAATGTCTATCTCGAAGACACCAGAAAAGAGACCTTTCCGAATTTGGCATCCTGCTAGGGATGTTTCTACATGCAAGCCCTTGCTCCAAGTGGTTTGTGCAGATGCAGCTCCTGTAATGAAGTTATTCAGATGCCACCGCTGAGTACCTCTAGTAGCTAAGACCAAGTGGAACCTCACAGGTGCCTGCTAGTTTCCAACTCCCAGAGGGGAGGGCCCACCACCCGGACTCCAGCTTCTCAGACCACCTCTCCTTCAAGTTAGGGGCAGGTTTCACATGCTCACCATATTGCGATTTAGTAGCTCAGCCTGTCAGTTCTCCCCTAAGGCATCCAGTGGCAGAGGTCAAAGGACATCACATCAACCACACAAAGCAGCTTGCTCAGGAATGGAGCTCAACGGGAAGCACAGTGCAAAGAAAGGGGAAGTACCCTCCTCCTCTGAGTGGAATGGCTCCTTCTACACCCTGATTGGCCAGTGAGGCTTGACTGACATGATTCTTACCCTTTTAGAGTCAGAGTGTGCTGAACCTGCAGCAGGAACCAAAGCACCTGGAAGAACCCTCCTCTTCTTCTGACTGGAAATTCTTCTTGTAGGCTCTGATTGGCCTGGGAATCTTGAGTGACATGAGCACCTCCTTTAGGTTTAGAGTGCCCCGAAGGCACACAGTAAAGGGTTTCCTGGACCAGGATTTTACTCTAGGAATTGATCCCTTTCAGATCTGCAAGATTTTTGTTCCTGTATCACTTGATCACTTGTGCCTGTCCACCAATAACCTATCTTTCTGTCTTTCAGCACTCTGCAGAAATTTCTAGTTTTGTTTTGTTTTGTTTTTTTGGTTTTTCGAGACAGGGTTTCTCTGTATAGTCCTGACTGTCCTGGAACTCACTCTGTAGACCAGGCTGGCCCCGAACTCAGAAATCCGCCTCTGCCTCCCAAGTGCTGGGATTAAAGGCATGTGCATGTGCCACCACTGCCTGGCAAAACTTTAGGTCACCTCGTCTGCCTCGAGTCTTTTTTTTTTTTTTTTTTTTTTGCCTTGAGTTTTTCTTTTTCTTAAGATTTTTTTTAAGGTTTATTTTTATGTATGTGAATATACTGTAGCTGTATTCAGACACACCATACGAGGGTATCAAGTCTCATTATGGATGGTTGTGAGCCACCATGTGATTGCTGGGAATTGAACTCAAGACCTCTGGAAGAGCAGTCAGTGCTCTTAACTGCTGAGCTACCTCTCCAGCCTGCAGAAACTTCTTACTACTCCTTTTTCTGGTCCTCCTGCTGTTGCTCATTTTCTTCTTCCTCCTCCTGCTCCTCCTCCTGTTTCTCCTCCTCCTCCTCCTCTTGCTCCAATAAAGGTGGATTCCTTGCACAGTCCATCATTCACCTTGGAGGAGAGTAAACTATATGTCTCACAGGCAGGAGGCCTCCAAGGATATTATTAACAATTAAACAGAGATTTTAGGACACAAAAGAGGGTATCTGTTTTTGTGACTTTACACTGATGTCAGGAAAACTGGAATTAATGTTCACCTACTAGGTATTGTAGTGATCTCAAAATCCCTGAGGGAGCATCCTAGACTCAGATAGTATGCAAAAACAAAAAGCCCTTATTCTGCAGAAACAACTAGCACATGGGTCTCAACCATTCTTTGAAATGGTGATCCCAGAGAAAGGCACAGAGACTTTCTTATGGGGAACAGGTGGAACTCTCTAGAAGAATTCAGTAATGTAAAATTTCATTGCTGGGTGCTAGGGGATAAGAGGTTGTCAGTCGTATGAATTCCTAAGTCATGAACATTTAACCATATAATGAAATAGGGCTGTCCAGCCTGGATGGCTGACTCTGAGATATAACTCCATTCTTGTAGTTGTCTCTAGGCTATTCTCTAGGAGGAGGGTAACCTTGTTCTGGATGTTATGCTCTGTTGCTAGAGCTGGTGTCTTATGACTTGGTTCCTGGGGCTTCTGGTTGACTCCTGAAGATGGTGCCTTATGGCCGACAGGCCTGGTCCTCCAAATGGAGACAAATGGTATCTTTAAATAGAGACAAATGAGGATTATCTTGACCTTTTAATATGATTCTCCAGACAACCCTGGGAGAAAAGAAGGAAATGGACGCCAATCACTATGGAGGACTATTGTTAGCCAGCACATCTTCTTCCGAGGGAAGGTGAAAACAGCATAGCTGTATTAGTAATGGTTTTCCAGATCAACAGAACTCATAGCAGGTATCTATTTCTGTGTGCACAACATGGATGTATAGAAATGAATCTCAGAATGTTGTCCAACTAGTAAAAGAAAGATTTGTACCAATAGGAGGTTGAAGAATAGAAGCACCTGTGTGTATCAGGTGGTCTTCAGCATACACCAAAATTCCAAAGACAGAACCTCTAATCCTACAAAATAAAGTAAGCTTTCTTGCTAGAGTATAGCAAGCAGAAAAACAGAAGCAGCTTCTATCTTTGATATCCTTTATATACGTAGGCTGCCACCAGAAGCTGTCATTTAGATTAAGGATTTCTCCTGTCAACTTGAAAGCTCCATATTAAAGAAGGAATATCCCATGTTAAATATTGCAAATAATAAAAAGTCCTAATGGTGCCCACTTGTATCTGTTTTAAATAATTAATTTCAGTAATTTCAACTGAGTGCATTTTACCTCATCCTGAATGCTTTCTGTCTCAAGGATGTGAAATGTGCGGACAAGACTCCATTTTTTATACTTTATTTTTATTTTATGTCTGAGTATTTTCCTGGCACTTGTTTGTGTGCAGTACCTGCAGTAGCCAGAAGATGTCATTAGATCCCTTGTGATTGCAGTTACAACAACTTGTTTAATGGCCCTGTGATTTCTGAGCATGCAACCTGTGTCATCATCTGTAACATCCAAGGCTCATGACTAAGCCATCTCTGTGTTTAATATAATTTCATTTAAAATTAATTTTTATATATTTGAAATATAACATAGCACTATCTATAACCTTTACCTTTTTACTTTTTTCCAATAATAACAAAGTATGTGGTAGGTTAGGTAAAAGCATGCTAATAAACAAGTGAGGTAACTTCATTTTCTTAACCATATGCAAAATATTTCCTTATAAGCTTGATTCAACAACTAAACTGATAGCTGCTCAGAAATCTCCTTCATCTATTCCCTTTTATCTAGCTAGTCTACATTTCTCTTGAGATCATCAAAACACAGATGCACTCCACTGCTCTCTTTCCTCAATCCAGTTTCATCAGTGTCCTGCTATTTCTTACCACTCTGCTTTCAGGATGCTATTCTAAGCCAAGAAACAGAGATAGTGTCCAAAGAGTGTGCCCAGCAAGAGAGCTCTCAAATGTCTATTGGCTATTAAAAAAAAGGGTCTATCTCCCTCACTGCACACTTGGCAGGCTGAAACAGGTCATTTCATCGTAGTGGTCCTGATGGGAAGCTCCAAGCCATGTCTGTAGTAGGCCAAAAGTTTGTAACTTAACCGAAGAGCACCTCAGTGCATCCAGCTGACTTTGCTTCAAGTCATTCAGCAAAGACCACAAGACTCCTCTCAAGCAATTTGCCTTAAAATAGGCAGGAACTTTCCATGCTGTAGCATTTTTGTGTACTTACACTTTCAGAGGCACACCCAAACTCTACCATTTAAGGACACACCTAGCTGCATCTGAAAAGGCAATGTCTTCCTATGCTTAGGTATTTTACTAATTGATTATGTCTTCTATGAACCATAATCAAATATACTTGAAATTTACATGCTTATTTTTGTTATCTCAACAGTAACTTCTTCCCCACCCATTTCTTCCTGTTATGTATGTGTCAATATGATGCACGAATATATAAATATAACTTGCTGACTGCATTTCTGTGGTTCAAGGACTGATGTATCTGCATTGATTAGACAAAGAGCAACTCATCACCTGAGGCTAATTCTCCTACATGAGGGAGAGTTCCAATCTGTAATAAGTCAAAGGACTTGGAGAGCACAAATCACTCACGGATCACTAGGAAAATAAAGAAGGGGCTCAAAAGGTGAGCTCGGGAACTTTGGAAAGGTCATGGTATGCTTGCCCCTCCAGAAGGGAGAGGCTAATTAACATTCCTCAGACCACCTGGTGGGGTGGGTCCTATCAGACCTTTGAGCATTCATTCCCAGAACACAAGGTAGCCCTGACTAATAGCAGGAGAGCTTTTTTATTGTAAAATTCAAGGCCTAGTTACAAAAGGAGTTTCTTTTTCAGGTATTAATTTAGTTAGCTATCAACAAATTCACAGAACCTACCACGAACAGTAGGAATCATTTATGATGTGGAAATTACAAGATTATATAAGAAAAACAAATAAAAAAAAAGGTTGACTTTTAACTTGGAATCAAATTTTAACTGCCCCGGCCCTCGGGGGATTCAAGCAGACCCGAGGGAAGGGAGCAAAAGAATGAAGGGACAAGAGACACAAAGAATGAGAGCACGTTGATGGTTTTGATCAAGCTCTCAAACTTTAATTTCAGGAGGAAGATTATAAAGACACAGTGAAACAGGAAGTTTAGGCAAGGGTCATTGTTTAGGGGTATCCCACTATGAAATCCTCATTGTCTAAGACCATCCCACTATCATATCTGGCTCCCAAGGAAATACCAGATGTTCCTTGAGTTCCTGGGATCTGAGACAGTGAATGCCCTTGCTTATCCTTATCTGACTAGGCTTTCCAGGACACCAGGTAATATCATGGGTTTGGTTCCCAACATTTAACATTGTGATTGATTAGTGAAAGGAAGAAATAGTGCAGCCTGCTAGGCTTTCACAAGGCTTTTGATTTATCTCCTCAGTATGAGACAGGGTTTTATTTATTACTCTAGCTGACCTTGATTCACTAAGTACTCTAGAATTTATAATAGATATTGCAGCAGGAATAAGTTACAGTATATATTTATCCAATGCATTTGAACCACTATTCCTAGCATGATAATCTTCTATAGAAAAGAGTAATTTGATACTGGTTTGGTTAGAAGAGAAACAGAATGTTCCATACAGGAATGTTTGTTCATAGCAGCCTAGTCTTGTCTATCATGGGATTGCTCTTACTGTCAATTGAACTGCACTGAGGCTAACTGCTTTAGAGCTAGATTTAGAAAAAACCTTCCCTGCTTTCTGTAATTGGAAGGGGAGCTTTATTGTGCTCTCATAGTCCACAGAATGCTTCTCTATAGTTAACTTTTAGTGCTCTCATAAGACATACTAGGACCAAGGCAAATTATAATTGAAAGCATTACATTGGGCTGACACTTCAAAAGGATTAGAGTCCATGATGACAATGTAAACACATGGCAACAAGAGCAGAGAGTTTACATGTCAAAACTCAAACATGAGGTAGACAAAACACTTTACATGATCAGAGGCTTTTAAAGGGTTTAGTGCATCCATATGATGCACCCCCTTCAAAAAGGTCACGCATCTTGTCCTTAGCAAACACTTCCAGGTACTGTAAAATAAGTATCCAACATAGTCAAGGCTGGCATACTCTTTTAAATGCCGCATCCTCCTTCAACTCTTAAATGAGTGACACCAACCTCTTATCCTACCACATTCTCTCTCCCATGACCTTCAATGTGACTGTTATGTTTCCAACATACAATTCAAAGAATCAACAATATTACTCAATAAAGAGTCAAAGTATATTAAAGATGGAACAAACCAACACAAGACAAAACACAGCAGGGAAACTTCAAGTCATGAAGCTCATTGTTCAGCTTCTTGAGATCATGCTGAAGTTGCCTAGACTACAAAGAACTTAGTCATCCCTACTCGTCCACCTCTGTCACTGAAGCACACACTGCTTCTTTTTTAGGCCAACTCCACTACATGCTCCAGCTTTCTTCAAAGCTGCTCCACTTGTCCCAAATACCTGTGTATGGTATTATACTTTACTTTATTGAAAGTGGGTTAGTGGGACTGGAGAGATCACCAGTTAAGAACAGCGACTGTAGAACCAGTTTTAATTCCTAGCATTTTCATGGCAGCTCACAAACATCTATAATAGAGTTCCACAAAACACAAAAGTCTAAATAGTTATATATGAGATGTCACCTAGCACTTTGTTGGATATTTCCATAACTGATAGCTTTTCTGTGTGTCCTGTCATATACATTCAAAGATTGATGATATAAAAATATACTAGTGTACTACAAGGGAACAAGAATAAGTTGAGTTACTCTTTCAGAGAACAAGCAACAACATGAGAGGTAAAAAATCAAAGGTATAGTCTGAACTTAAGTTTCATAGAAAATGAATCACGTATGACAAAAAAAAAAAAAAAACAGGTTTAACTTCTTTTAGTTGCTATTTTTCAAAAATCCCAACCTACTGCTATCAGAGTTTTTTCTGTATGCTAACATAAAATGCTATGTCACAGTCAGATTAATTGGTTCCATTCTGGATCATGCCCAGACAAAAAGAGGAAGTTATAGGATACTCATTCACTGGTCTATCTTTTCATTCAATGAATTGTCAAAGCCAAGCCTGTGGCATTGATGACTTCCCAGCACATGACAGCAGAGACAGGATTGGATGTGCAAATTATTTCTAAATTACAGAGTATGATCCAGCCTGTGGCACAAGGGACATTGCTCTTAACAGAAATAAATAATCAACAGCAATTTTGAAAAATGAAAAGTTTAATGACTGAGAAGCATTGGAGAGCGAAAACAATTATGAGACAATAGCAGAGATGCATTTAAAGGAAATCAAATTTAAAAACTGAAATCAATTATTGACTATTTAAAATGATGAATGTCATCGAAATGTCCCGACATATCTGCACCAATTTTCAAAAACATTAGGGCACTCCCTGGAACAGTGTATGCTGTTAAGAAGATATGGTTTTATCTAGCCCCTATGAGCAATGTTAGCTGCTGAGATATATAACTTACCACATGCCACTAAAATCAATGGCCTCTTTCTCAACCCACTGAGCTGAATTAAATTTGAAAGTGCACTGGACATGTATGTAATAATGCGATCTAGTTGGAAATTCAAAATTCATTGGATCCAAGCTAATCATCCCAATTTTTATGACTACCAGTCTAATGTGCTTTCATTCACATGACATGAATTAATGCATGCTGGGAAGTAACAAAATCGCTCACCATGGAACAACCTGGTACTTCATCATAATGGTGATGCTAACGGTTGTTTGCTTGTCCTATTTCTCTGCATGAATTACACAAGAATCTGGTGCTCCTACTCTGGTCTGAAGGTAGAAGCCATGTTCCACATGCAAATCCTTTCCCTCTTACTGCAATGGAAAGTTGACTGCATGGCTCCAATAGGTAATTTTAAAACTGAGTGGTGGTGTGGGCAGCTCATTGAAAAATTTAGCTAGCTTAATCAAGAAGACAATATGTTATAGCCCTCGGAAGCAAACACTGGAATCAAGGACACCTGAGTGTAAGTGGGAGCACTTTTCTCATAAACATCTTTCCAAGCTAGAAGTACAGCTGCTCTAGCATTAATATGGGTTTGATAAGGAAATCACTCCACAAAACTAAATGATTATTTTAAAATGTATCTTTCAAAAGAGAATGTATTCAGCTCAAAGAAGAAACATCCAAATATGAAGCCCAAGAAGGAAGATCAAAATGTGGATGCTTCAGTGCTCATTAGGAGGGTGAACAAAATACTCACAGGAGGAAATATGGAATCCAAGTGTGGAGCAGAGACTGAAGGAGAGGCCATCCAGAGACTGCCCCACCTGGGAATCCATCCCATATACAGCCACCAAAGCTGGAAGCTCTTGTGGATGCTCAGAAGTGCTTGGTCTTGGAAGCCAGATATGGCTGTCTCCTGAGAGACTTGGCCAGAGGCTGAACAATACAGAGACAGATGCTCACAGCCAACCATTGGACTGAGCATGGGTTCCAGAATGGAGGAGTTGGAGAAGGGACCGAAGGAGTTGAGGGGTTTTGTAACCCCTTGAGGGAGCAACAGTGTCAACTGGCCAGACACCCCAGAGCTCAGGGGACTGGACCTCCAACCTAAGCATACACATGGAGGGACCCATGGCTCCATCCACATGTGTGACAGAGGATGGCCTTGTTGGACATCAGTGGGAGGAGAGGCTCTTGGGCCTGAGGGTCTTTGATGCCTCAGTGTAAGAGAATGTCAATAAGGGAAGACAGGACCGGGTGGGTGGGTGGGGGAACAAACTCATACAGACAGGGTGAGGGGGGACTCAGAAGGGGAGGCCTGGAAAGGGGAAAATATTTGATATGTAAATAAAGAAAATATCCAATAAAAAAAGAAAAAGAAAAACCAGCCAACAACAGATTTTGCATTTCACTTATGCTACCATTCTTCATTCTTTTTAAATTTTAGGCCCCAGGCTATCCTTTGAACGACATTAATAAAGAAAGGAGTCTGCACGTCTAGCCACTGAGGCAGATGGTGATTTACAGCACAAATTTACATTTTAATCATGAAGTATTCCGGGCAGTGGTGGCACACGCCTTTAATCCCAGCACTTGGGAGGCAGAGGCAGGTGGATTTCTGAGTTCGAGGCCAGACTGGTCTACAGGGTGAGTTCCAGAACAGCCAGAGCTACACAGAGAAACCTTGTCTCGAAAAACCAACAACAACAACAAAATCATGAAGTATGATCTCAAAGATAAGAGTTAAAAGATGCATCAATGCCACAATTCTCACATGTGTAACAGACACAGAGCACATAGAGAATATAAATATATATTGCTCTTACCTGAACAATTCTGCTGAGCTACTCTAACCTCAAAGTAAAGCAGCCTTTCCTCCTGAGCAAGCTGGTTCAGAGGAAGGCAATAGATGCATCAATGCAGGACACGAAAGAATTATACTTCAATTATCCCCAGCTGTTCTCTTACTCAGAACAGTGACTTTACTGAGGGGAATTCATTTTCTGAGCTATTCTTTTTAAATGTTACTTTATATGTATTGCTAATTTGCCTCCATGTGTCTGTGAACAGTAAATGCTGTGACCAGAAGGGGGCAGCAGATACTACACAATTACAGTTAATAACCAAGTAGTTTTGGGAATGGGACTCCTGGTCTACTGTAACAATGCCCAGTTTATCTTAAACAGCTAGACTATCTATATAGCCACATTATATATAAAGTATATTTTTGTACATGTTAAGTAAAATATATTGCACGACTTGCACCCTTTTTAAATTTCCTTTATCCATTCCCAAATTCTTTCATATTTCTTCCTTGCTAATTATGAAAAATATGCACAAATATATGAATAAAACCTGCTGTGTACATTTCTGTTGAGTGTGTCCATGGTTTCAGGGATGAAGACTTTGCACTGGATATGCCATCAGGGAGTTCAACACAGCCCGAGGATAACTGTTTCACTTATGGAAGAATAAGAACCTGAACAGACCTAGGATATCTTGGAAAAAAAGCATGAAGAATAGAAAACTTAGTGAACTATATACCTCTGCTAACAGTAACTGGTTCCATGAATTTCTGGAGCTTCAGAAAAAACTATGGATATTGGCCTGAGGCAATCACAGTCTGCCTTGCTAACTTATAACTGACATTATGATAAAGAAAAAACAATATTGATTTTAGTTTGATAGACATGGCAGTTTCAGGCAGCATGGCTGCATTACATGGGAGACTTCTGTTACTGGAGTCAGGACCTCAATCTGTTTAGTTCCTACATTAACCAGATAGACTCAGCCACTCACCGTCAATAACCCAATTAAAAGAACTGATTTGTTTAGACACACAGTAATAACCATCCTAAAGATTTATTGTTGAATCTAGGAAATTAGCCCCTTAATTTGTAATCCTACCCTACTCAATATCCCAGGGCATGGGAAGAATGAGAAAAATTTGAGGCCAAAATATCACACAAATGGCCTGTACTTCAATTTTTCATGGAGTCTACTTTCCATTCAAATCCTATGACATTGATTTCCTTTGCATGCATTACTCTTAACAGGCTAATCTTCAGGGTTCTATGAGGACAGTTAATTAAAATGAATATAGATTTCAATGCTTTTTGCCATCTAAAGATCCTGTATTTTCAACATATCTGCAAATGACAGCAGTCCTAGGTTCTGTCCAGAAGCAAATTCACATTTTACTTAGCATTTTATTTTTCAGACTTGCATGTTAGAACTGTTGTGATTAAATCCTAAAACAAAGTGTTCCAAGTAACAAACAAGTTTATCTGGCTGATTCTTACAAACCTCATTCCATTGATCTACCTGCCAGTCATTGTATCAATACCATGCAGTTTTATCACTATTGCTCTGTAATACAGCTTGAGGTCAGGGATACTGATTCTGCCAGAAGTTCTTCTATTGTGGAGAATAGTTTTAGATGTCTTTTGTTTTTTGTTATTCCAAATTAATTTGCAAATTGCTCTTTCTAACTCTATGAAGAATTGAGTGGCAATTTTGATAGGGACTGCATTGAATCTGTAGATTGCTTGTGTCAAGATGGCCATTTTTACTATATTAATCCTGGCAATCCATGAGCATGGGAGATCTTTCTATCTTCTGAGATCTTTGATTTCTTTCTTCAGGTGCTTGAAGTTCACGTCATACAGATAGTTTACTTTCTTGGTTAGTGTCACACCAAGGTATTTTATATTATTTGTGACTATTGTGAAAGGTTTTCATTTCCCTAATTTCTATCTTACCCTGTTTATCCTTTGAGTAGAAGAAGGTAGAATTCTGAGATGTTCTAGAACAGATAAGAGTTCCAGGGCAGCAGCTCTGCACCCAATCTCACAAAACCGAGAGGAAGCAGGCTGCGGTTCAAAACTCTTGCGCGGGGTGGGTCATGTTTGCAGCGTGAGCTACGGAACTTCCTGGAGGGACTCAGCAGCGCAGACCACAGGTGAACCGCGGGTGTGCGGAAAGAGCTCGAGCCATGAGCCTCGGTGAGGCAGGGTCCCGGGAACAGGGGCACAGGGCAGCCGTGGCTGAGTCCCCCAGGAGCCCCACGAAGGCAGTGCACAGACCACTGTTGTAGGGAGAGTGCTCCATGGACTGCTGGAGCAGGGAGAGTGTCCTGCGCAAGTTTCCCACTTACACACAAGTCCAGAGTTGCAGGGGACATGTGGAATCGAAGATATGGAAGATTTTATTGCCATGGTGATACTTCTGAATGATGATGCTCTCCCACAAAATGTCAGGAGAGGCTTCCTTATATTGAAAGCAGGAGAGGGGTGGGGCTAGGGCCTTTAGGTAATATGTAAATCTTGAAGCAGAGACCTGTCCCCCCAACCCCGCCCTCTACCTGTGCCTTACGTGACCCACTGCATTTACATGGAGACCGAGTGTTAGGTCTCTGGGTTCTGGGGGCATGACCAAACACCCCAGGATTTCCACAGCCCCACAGCAGGCCTCCCAGGAGTTCTAACCTGGATAGGATCTTAGGTAAGGAGACAGCAACACTCGCCCCAAAGAGGGAGTAACTGGGACCCACTGGGACTCAGGAATTCACTCCTGGCCCAGAGCACTGGTTCTTTCCTGTCTGCACCCAATCACTGAGCAGATCTTGGGCCCCAGGTCTAACCCCAGTAGTTACACCAACCCCACACAGTTCTGACACAACCAAGATAATAGGAAAGACAGGCTCCAGTCAGTGACAGGGCTGGTAGCACTAAGGAGATCCAGATGGTGGAAGGCAAGCACAAGAACATAAGCATCAGCAACCCAGGGTACTTGGCATCATTAGAACCTAGTTCTCCCACATTAGAAAGTCCTGAATTCCTAATATCAACAGGAAAGCAAGATTCAGATTTAAAATCACTTCTAATGATGATGATAGAGGACTTTAAGAAGGACATAAATAACACTCTCAAAGTATATGAGGAGAATACAGATAAATAGACAGAAGCCCTTAAAAAGGAAACACAAAAATCCCTTAAAGAATTACAAGAGAACACAACCAAACAGGTGAAGGAATTGAACAAATCCATCCAGGACATAAAAATGGAAGTAGAAATAATAAAGAAATCACAAGGGGAGACTACCCTTGAGGTTTATTCAGGGCAGAGGGCAAAGGTGGGGGGAGAGAAACAGAAGAAGATGTCGGAGAAAGAGGAGAAGTAGAGGCCGGTCATGACCACCTGGAGAGAGGGGGAAGGGGGCAAAGGCAAGGGGACAGAGAGAAGCTAGAGGCAAGAGAGTAAGAGAGTAAGAGAGAGAGGAGGAGGCAAGCAGCCCCTTTTATAGTGGGCAGGCCTACCTGGCTGTTGCCAGGTAACTGTGGGAAGGAACATACCTGGATGTTGCCAGATAACTGTGGAGGTAGAGTTTAGACAGAATACTAACAGGACTGACCCAATACAGCTGAGTGGATACAGAGTACAATAGAAGGCAGATGGTTTTCAGTTACACCCCAAGCATTGCACTCCAGAGGGCCTTTTGTTCCCCTCTCTTTTACATCCAAAGCCCCAACATCCTAACAGTTCAACCATATTCAATAGTTCTTTCTGAATGCATGACTTTCTCAGTTTTAGAGTGACTTCTGTTAGAGGTCCAGGATCCCCTGAGGACAGCATTGATGTCACCATCACTCAGAGTTACTAACAAAGTTTTGCAGGCATCTAGCAACCAGAATATGTTCCCATTCAGCAAACCAACCTTCATACATACATGTTCCTTTTCTCTCCTTACAGGAAGCATAAATTACATCAGAGGTACACCTGACATGCATTGTTGTTGGCTCCTAGTGCTGCCAAATGAGTCCAGAAACCTGACAGGTTGTATTAGGAAAATTTCAATAAAATGAGGGATGCTCTTTCTTTTTAAATTTTTTTTTCTTTACACAATGTCACTATATAGAATGGCTGTTCGTGAACTCACTATGTATACTTCCCTGGCCTAAAACTCAAGAGAGATTAGCCTACTATGTTCCACAATGTCCTGGTATTACAGGTATACACCTCCAAGCTCAGCTGATATGTTTTTTCAATGACTTACCTTTGAACCAAAAAATGAATGACAAGGTAAGAATTAAAGGGTAAACCTCACTACTTTGATGTTCAGAAATACCTACTGAAATTTTATACTAATAATTCAAACTGGCAAATTATTTCATATGTTCTCAAAAATAGGGTTATTTTCTTTGATTAATTTCCTCCAGTTAAATATGTTTCAACTGTGTTTGTGCATATATACCGTGCCTGGGGTGTAGGGAGTAGTGAGAAAACACCTTAGAGGTGTCTATTATCTACGTCCACTATGTGAGTTCTAGAGATAAAACCCAAGGAGGCTTTTGGCTGTAAGTGATACCATTGATTCTTACTTTGTTTAACGAATTTATATACTAATCATGTGAGACATGCATAAGCCAGAACCTATGTATAGAAATAAGAAAACATTTGTAGACAATATGGGTCTATTAGTGATTGAACTCTGGTCATCAGGGTTAGAAGCAACTAGCTGTACCCAGTGAGACACTTCTCTGGCACTCATTTGTGGTTCTGAAGAAAAGTGTTCTGAATAAGTGTTTCCATCTAACAACGAAATAACATATTTTTAAAAAGACTTAGCAGTACATCATTTCTATCGCAGATAAAATTTATTATCGCCTTTACTATTTACCTCCATCCTTATATGACAATACGTTTACAATCTAAAATGAAGACAGTGTTTTCTGGTGAAATGTTTCACCTAATGTTATTTGAGCATCTATAAAAAGGTTCAGAGTGAAACGCCTCTGGTGTGCAAGGTTAGCAAACTGACATTGATCACTACATAAAGATGGCCAAATGTAGATCACACATAGTTGTCTTCCAGCCGCCTCATATCAGTGGGGACTTAAAAGCCCATTTATCACATCACATGAATACAACACAAAATAAACAAATAAAATACATCTCATTGCTCTTGCATAATCTAGCATCTCTAGACAACTCTATTAGAAGGCAGTACTTCAAGATGAAGTGCCAAAATGGATAACTAATAGGTGAATTGAAAGAGCATGAATTGTCAGATTATACATGCTTCTTTACATAGTATCACATCCTTCAAGCTATGTTGTGAGATATATAGTTGATTGCTGATTATCCTATGTAATTAAGGTTCTAGGAACAGATGAATTTGGGTATACACATTAGATTCTTGAGGGACGTTGAGCACCTTCCTTAGGGGTAGTGTGTGCTGAAGGCACAAACCATAGAGTTTCAGGGCCCAGGATTCTACCAGGAGCCGACCCTTTCCTGATCTACAAAAAAATTGTGTTTCAGTAGCACTTGTGCCTGTCCTCCAGTGACCTATCTTTCTGTCTTCTAGCACTCAGCATGCATTTCCTCTTCTTCCTCCTGGAATCAATGTAGGTTGCAAAGGCCATTATTAAACTTGAAGCAAGGTGAACTATAAAATTCAGAGGCAATATCTCTTCCATGGAGGTTAACAATTAAAGAGAGGTTTTTTGTTTTTTTTGTTTGTTTGTTTGTTTGTTTTTGTTTTTTGAGACAGGGTTTCTCTATGTAGTCCTGGCTGCCCTGGAGCTCACTCTGTAGACCAGGCTGGCCTCGAACTTACAAATCCGCCTGCCTTTGCCTCCCAAGTGCTAAGAGAGTTTTTAGGATACAAATCATTTCTGTTTCTGTGACATCACATTGGTATCAGGGTAACTGCAACTAATATATATCTGTTACCTGCAAACTCTGGGAGAAAAGGAAACAGATGAAAATCACTATGGAGCACAATTGTTAGGTAGCACATCTTCCTCAGTGAAAAGGAGAAAAACACATAGGTGTATGAGGTAAAATTCTCTCCATGAACAGAACAGACAGCCTACAAAGTCACTCAAACTAAATATTGTTTGTGCTGTAATCACTGGGTCAAGGAAGGAAGGAAGGAAAAAGGAAAGAAGGAAGGAAGGAAGGAAGGAAGGAAGGAAGGAAGGAAGGAAGGAAGGAAGGAAAGAAGGAAGGCAGGCAGAAATGAAAAGACTTTCTAGAATTCAATGAAAATGAAATCACAACAAACTCAATAAAAAACCAACCAAAAGCCAGGCAGTGGTGATGCACGCCTTTAATCCCAGCACTTGGGAGGCAGAGGCAGGCGGATTTCTGAGTTTGAGGCCAGCCTGGTCTACAGAGTGAGTTCCAGGACTGCCAGGGCTACACAGAGAAACCCTGTCTCAAAAAACCTAAAAAAAAAAAAAAAAAAACAAGAACAGAAGACTTTGTTCATCATTGTCATGTAGGCTTCCTTCCAGGGATGAAGGAATGGTCCAATATATGAAAACCCATCTATATAATCCAAATATAAGCAAACAGGTAGGAAAAAAAATCACATGACCATATCAGTAGAGGCTTAAAGACCTTTGAAAAAACAAAACCACTTTATATCAAAACTCATGAGGAGATTGGGGATATAGCATACATACCTAAACAAAATAAAGTCAATATGCAGCAAGACAATAGAGAACCTCAAAGTAAGTTGAGAGAAACTTAAAGAAATTCCAATAAAACTAGGGATAAAACAAATATCTCTACTTTGTATCTATGCAATACAGTACTTTAGGTACTAGCTAGCACAGTAAGATAACAAGGGAGAACAAGGCGATACAAACTGGAAAGCAAGAAGTCAAGTGTCACTCCTCCCAGATGATATAATGGTATAAATATCTCACTCCTAAAATTCTTTCAAAGAATTCCTACAGGTGATAAACATCTTCACCAATGTGACTGGAAACAAATTAACTCAATGAAGTCAGTAGTCCTAATTCATACAAACTAGAAATATCCCAAGGAAAAAAGTCAGGGAGACAACACCCTTCACAATTTCCACAAATCATATATCTTGGTGTACCTCTATCCAAGCAAGTGAATGTTCTGTATGACAAGAACTTCACATATCTGAAGCAAGAAACTGGAAAGTATCAGAAGATGGAAAGCTCTCACATGAACATGGATAGGTAGGATTAACACAGTGAAAATGGACATCTTACCAACAGCATTCTATATCTTCAATGCAATTCCCATGAAATTCTAACAAAAATATTCAAAAATATTGAAAGAGAAACTCTCAATTTCATATAGAAAAACAAAAAATCCTGGTTATCCCAAACAATTCGAAGGAAAAAAACACTGTCCCTAAACTCAAGCTGTACTAGAGAGCAAGTGTAAAAAAAAATGCATGGTGTTGGGACAGAAACAGACAGGGTGACCAGTGCACAACGATGCACACTTGATTTTAGAAAAAGAAATCAAAACCATACCATAGAGACAGATGAAATCATCTTCAACGGATATTGCTAGTCTAACTGAATATCTAAATGTAGAAAAATGCAAACAGATCCATATGTATGATCCTGCACAAAGTGCTAGTCATATAGGATCAAGGAACTCAACATTATACCAGATACACTATCTCTCATACAAGAAAAAGTGGTCAAGAAGACAATTTCCTGATGAGGACAGCAATGGGTCAGGCACTAAGACTAGCAACTGATAAATGGGACCTCATGAAACTGAGAAACTTCTGGAAGACAAAAGATACTGTCACTGGGAAAAAACTGCACCCTATAGATTGGGAGAGAATCTTCACTAACCCTTCATCTGACAGAGGGTTAATATTCAAAATTTCTAAAGAACACAAGAGGTTAGACACCAACAACCCAAATATCCCTATTAAAGTCTAGGGTACAGTGCTAATCGGAGAATTTGCAACAGAAGAATTGTGTGTGGGCAAGGAATACTTAAAGAAATGATCAAAGTCATTAGTCATCAGGGAAACTCAAACCAAAACAAATATGAGGATCAATCTCACAACCACTGGAATCGCTAACATCAAAAACTCAAAAAATAGCACATGCTGGAGAGAATGTGGAGCCAGAGAAACACTCTTGTATTGTTGGTGGATGCGCAAACTTGGAGAACCACTTTGGAAATCATTTTGTCAGTTTCTAAGAAAAGTGGGAATAGTTCTATCTCAAGACCCAGCTATATCGCTCCTGGGCATATAACCCAAAAATATTCCACAAGACCACCAGGATACTTGCTTAACTATGTAAATATAAGCTTTATTTGTAATAGGCAGAAACTGGGGGAAAAAATTTCATGTCCCTCAAAGGAAGAATGGATAAAGGAAATGTCATTCAATTACACAGGGAACACTAAAGCATTAAAACAAAGACACTGCAGTCAAATGGATGTAATAAGAAAATGTCATAATGTGTGGGGTAAGCCAGACCCAAGAGTACATGAATGTTATGTACTGACTTATAAATGGTTATTACAAATAACACAAAGGATAACCATTCTAATATCCATAGACCAAAGCACCCAAATAACTAAGAGGGCCCAAGGAAGGCTGGTTGAATTTTTCTCATAAGATTTCAGTGGTGGATAGTGGAAGGGAACTGGGTGGGAGAAGAAATGGAGAAGGAAGTTGGGGGTGGGGTAGGAGGGACAGGTGGAGGGAAAGCAGAGGAGAGAATGGAAACTGGCAGTTTAGGGTTCCAGAAGGCATCTCTAGGATCTGGCAGGAACCTGGGACAGGGGGAACCCGCAGGATGACTATTACAAGAGTCTAGCTAAAATCATTATCAACAATAGAAAATTTGGGGTGGTAAACATCTCAGTAACAATTACATGTGTTATTACACTGAACTGCTGGAGCTGCAAAGACTATAGATAGTGGCCTAAGCCAATTACAGTCTGCCATGGCTCTCTGGGCCTAGCATAATGCCCAGTTGACCACTTTTCTCTTGGATGACTGTGAAATCCTGAAACTGGTGTCTTCACTTTCTAAGTACCATGAATATAGTAGGCCTGTGCCAGCATGCCTGGTTAAGGTGGCTTCCACTTCAAAGAGTAAAGCATTAGAATTACAGCATGTGTAAGATGAGCAGTTTTACGTAAGTATATCCAGAAGCAACTTAACTCTGTGAGCCTCAGTTTCACCATCTGTAGAGTAAGGGTAGAAATCTGCCCTAGTTTTTGTGAATTATAACAGATGCCATGATAAATCCAAACAATACTGCTCTTAGTTGGAAGACAGTGGATTTTCAGTAGAAGAGGTACATATGATGGGAGAATTCTGTTACTAGTGTTAAGACTAGAGCCTGTGACCTAACTACCCTAACAAACTAGGCTGAACCATTCACTGTCATTAAGCCAAAAGAAAATGTGTTATCTAGCAGCAACATGCCCACCTATATATAATACATGTTTCCTCCTAAGACTGAACTGCAGCATTATGAAGGGAGACATTTTCTTATTATTCAATTTGTCCTGTCTTCTTCCATCCTCAGATGACAATAGTGTACAATCTAAAACAAAGACAGTATTTTACTGATGTAATCTTTCACCTAATCTCATGTGAGTATCAGTGAGAAGGCTCAGTCTCAAAGGTCTGTGGCGAGCAAGACTGCCAATCTGACCTTGATCTCCATATAATGGCCAAAACTAGAACCCAGAAAGTTGTCTTCTAGTCTCACCATATCTATAGTTGCCTAAAAAACCATCACCACATTCTCTACACACCCAAGTCTAAAAAATTTTAAAATATACCTCACTACACTTAACATCATCCTAAATCTGCAGATAATTTCTTAGAAGGCAGTAGTTCAAGATTTAGTCCAACTGTATTACTCATGGCCCATGAAGAAGCATGGGCTGCTAAATTTTATATATATATATATATATATATATATATATATATATATATATATATATATGATTATTATACATTATTACATCTCTATGAGATAGATGAATATGATGCTTTGGATATACACCTAGGTATTTAATGTTCTTTCTGTTTCCATCTATTAAGCATTTTGACATTAATATTATTAAAATCGTGTTGACAAAACAGGACACAGTGAGCATACATCTTCTAACCCTGGACTTGTACTCAGAAGGCTGACACATGAAAATCAAGGGTAAAAACATAACCCTGAATAATGACTGACACCCAAGCCAGGCTGCATAACATACAACAACATATCAAAAGGAATTTGTGAAAATATAAAAAACAAAATAAAGCCCGCAATGCTTTCATCAGCAACCTTACTTGAAATGTATGATCATTCATATCCTGATATTTAAATAAACAATGGACCTCTTAGAAGATGAGTATCCAACTCATTAATTGCAGCAGAAAAATATTTATCACTAAGCAAAGTGGAATTAAAGATGAACAGAAGCTACAAAAGGAAGTAAAAAACAGCCTAGTAAAGATCTGTAAATGGATTTGATATGCGTAGAAAAAAATTTAATATTTATTCCAAATGTTTGAATATACAAAGCACAAGTACAACTGGAGATCTCTACTTGAGTGAACATGGAGAAGAATTTACTTCCTCCAAGGCTATAATGAAGATGAGATGAAACAGGATGTTTTACTTGAAATTCAAAACGTCTGTGATGTCTATAGTCTATAACCAAGTTATTAGCATGGATAGGGTTTTTCTCTTCTATGATTTTTTTCCATTTCCTGATGTCAAGATGACGTAAAACACTTCAAAATACATCTCTAGAAACGTGGCCAAGTAACAAACGTTCATTGCCAGGAACAATGTCAGGGTTTGACATCTTTCTTTAACTCCTGCTATAAGAAGATACAACAGTCTAATTTTCTTGGAAATCAGCACACACATGCACTCACACGAAGACGCAGACAAATCTCATATTTAACATTAAAAGAAGTTGGTGAACAAAGACAATTTTACTCATGATGTTCTTGTATAAACATTCATTATTATGTCCCAGGAGTTGAGGCATCTGAAGGTGAACCCACTGAGTTTTTCTTCATCATGGATTGGCTCTTGTAACAGAAAGCAAGCATATAGCCTTGGTGGCAGAGAAATAAACTCTTCTTACTTGTATGTGTCATTTGGAGAGATTTAGCTGATATTCCCCTGCTGGAGAAAATATGCCACTGAGGGCAGACTTGAGAGTTTACCTCCTTACACCATGTCCAGTTTCCAACTATTTTTTAAAATTAATTAATTTATTTATTTGAGTACACTATAGCTGTCTTCAGGCACATTAAATCCCATTACAGATGGTTATGAGCCACCATGTGGTTACTGGTAACTGAATTCAGGACTTTTGGAAGAGCAGCTACTGCTCTTAACCACTGAGCCATCTCTCCAGCCCGTTTCCAACTCTTTAATGCTATACATTGAAGATGTGTGCTCTGAGCTCCATCCTTTACCTTCCACATATGACACTTATTGCCCAGACACTTTCACAGTGTCCTCATATCCCTTTGGAATTCTAAGGCAATTTAAATGTTTTAAAAAGTTGTCTTCATGCTGAGGTTTAGTCTGTATAGTCATGTAGGTTTAGGTTTGCTATGTACTGTAACGCTAAGTGTAGTTCCCTAAAACCTGGTTGCCCCAGAAAGTAGAAAGTCCATCCATTTACCTTGTGACTTTGCTCTCTAGTTAATTCCCATTGGTGAACAAAGATGACAGCTATCAATACTTGAGCAGAAGAGACACATACAGGGTATAGGGATATTGGATTTGGGTATGGAGGAAACATAAGGATTAAAAGTTGATAGAGAAAAGGCATCCTTAGGTTAGGTCGATGATAAAATAATGGCCATGTGAAATGACTAATTTGAGTTAAGAACAGTCCAGATGAAACAAAACAAACTATATGATAAAATTCTTGGCTACAAAAAGACACAATAGCATAGAGGATAGATATCTACCTATCTCCTCTGCTGATTAAATATAAAGGTTGCATGTGTCTTTTACCTGGAAAATAAATGGTCAAAGGCAGGGTAGAAACCCTGGCTTAGGGATATTTTACCACATCAACAAAAAAGGCACTAATATGAACCCATAAAATTTACACCTGAATAAGTTATGTCATGGACTTAAAGTGAACTGTGAAATTTAAACCTTATCAATGAAAATCATAGGGCTTTTGTCCCTATGAGTTTACAGGTACAAACAAAATAGAGACATCATACTTGAGCAGACTTGCTACAGTTTTTCTCAAGAATGAATAATTTTTTGTAACTTAATGTAAGTGGGTTGACTAAAGATCATACCAAGTCCATCAGTCATAGACTGTTTTAATTTTGAGTTCTTCTAGATCATAAAAGACTACTGTGACATGAATCACACCTGCTAAAGGTTTTACTCTTACATAAAGATACCACAAAGTGCAAAATTTTACCACATTGACTACATTTATAGGTGTTCCCTGCAGCATTCATTTTTCTCATGATTTCAAAAATGACCAGTACATGAACAAGCTTTACCACATTGCTTACGTTCATGAGGTTTTTCACAAGGTTGTGTCATTTTATACATTAAGTGATAAATGTCACCTGCAAAAGCCTTACCACACTACTCACACAGGGTTTCTCTCTCTGGCGTGTTCTTTTATGTATTCTGCGGTATATTATGTTCTCTTTTATGTGTTCAAAGATGACTGTGATATGCAAATGTTTACCACATGATGTACATTCATAAATTCTTTCTATGCGTGTTTTTGTGTATGTCTCTTTGTATCTCCAGTATGTGCTCCTTGCTGCATTAGAAGATAACTGTGCTGGGTGTAGGCTTTATCATACTGCTTATATTTAGGTTTCTTGCCAATACAAGTATGTTCATGACAACTAAGACTATGATCATATTCATAAGGTTTCTCTCCAGTATGTCATCTTTTATGAATTTGTAGATTATAATGTTGGGAAAAAGCTTTGTCACATAGATTACATTTGTAGGGTTTCACTCCAATATGAATGTTTCCACGCCTTTTAAGATTACTGTGGTTTGTAAAGGTGTGACCATATTGATTACATTTGAAAGGTTTCTCTCCAGTATGTATTCTTTTATGTATCTGGAGACTATTATGTTGGAAAAGGCTTTATCACATTCATCACATTTGTAGAGTTTCTCTCCAGTATGAATTCTTTTATGCCTTTGGAGACTAATATGTTGGGAAAAGGATTTGTCACATCAATTACATTTGTAGGGTTTCTCTCCAGTATGTATTCTTTTATGCTTCTGGAGGTTACAGTGTTGTGAAAAGGCTTTACCACACTCATTACATTTGTAGGGTTTCTCTCCAGTATGAATCCTTTCATGCATGTGAAGACCCAAGGAATGTACAAAGGCTTTACCACAGTGATTACATTTGTAGGGTTTCTCTCCAGTATGAATTCTTTTATGTGTCTTGAGATTATCAAGTCGTGAAAAGGCCTTATCATTCATTACATTTGTAGGGTTTCTCTCCAGTGTGAGTTCTTTTATGTGTCTTGAGCCTATTTTGTCGTGAAAAGGATTTATAACATTCATCACATTTGTAGGGTTTCTCCCCGGTATGAATTCTTTTATGCCTTTGGAGACCAAGATGTTGAGAAAAGGCTTTGTCACACTGATTACATTTGTAGGGTCTCTCTCCAGTATGTATTCTTTTATGCTTCTGGAGGTTACAGTGTTGTGAAAAGGCTTTATCACATTCATTACATTTGTAGGGGCTCTCTCCAGTATGTGTTCTTTTATGTATTTGGAGAGTACTGTTTTGGGAATAGGCTTTGCCACATTGATTACATTTATACGGTTTCTCTCCAGTATGAACACTTCTATGTGTCTGGAGGCTGCCTTGTTGTGAAAAGGCTTTATCACACTGATTACATTTGTAGGGTTTCTCTCCAGTATGTATTCTCTTATGTATCTTGAGGTTACAGTGTTGTAAAAAGGCTTTATCACACTCATTACATTTGTAGGGTTTCTCTCCAGTATGAATTCTTTTATGTATGTGAAGAGTCCGGGGGTTTAAGAAAGCTTTACCACACTGACCACATCTGTAGGGTTTCTCTCCAGCATGAACTCTTCTGTGTGTCTGGAGGCTACCTTGTTGTGAAAAGGATTTATCACATTCATTACATTTGGAGGGTTTCCCTCCAGTATGAATGCTTTCATGACTTTGAAGATGACTGTGTTTTGCAAAAGCTTTACCACATTGATTGCATTCATAGGGTTTCTGTCCAGTTTGTGTTCTTTTATGTATTTGGAGACTTGTGTAAGGTACAAAGGCTTCAACACACTGAATAACTTCAGAGGGTTTCTTTTCTGTATGAATCCTTTCATGCCTTTCAGCATCACTATGAGCATGTAAAGCAAAGGCTTTACCACACTGAGTATATTCAGAGGGTTTCTCTGCACTCTGACTTCTTTCACGCCTGAGAAGAAAATTGGCACATGTAAATGCTTTACCACACTGCTGAATACTCTTGTCTGTAAGAATTAATGGTACTATTTGTCTAAATATAAAGAGGAATCGTATCTTAAGATTTTAATACTTTGTTTACATTCCTGCTGTTCCCCTTCCTTATGGGTTGTTTTTCATTTTCAAAGATACCTGAGATTGTTTGAGCATTTATTATACAGCTCAGTTTACATATTCTTTTTGAATAAAAGTTTTTCTCACACTTGTTGAAAAGTGGAAGAATTCAGAGCTTTAACACATTAACTGTATTCCAATTTTTACTATACCATGTATCATATTATATTTGCAAAATGAACCAGGAGAAATACAAGCATTTCCACATTCCTAATACTAAAGAGAATTTTCTACAGAATGGGGTTGCTGATGTATTGCCAATGAAATTGGAAAAGCAATTAACTGTAAACTTGTATCATGTTCAAAAAGTCTACACTAACTGCCATCCACTATAGGTCTTCTACTTGTTATTGAGAAAGAGGGGGGGGAAGGGAGAGAGGGGG
>NW_021619016.1:0-15153 GCF_004785775.1 Grammomys surdaster | reverse complement strand
ATGTTGTTTCCTTCAATATCCCTTTTGTATTCACAGTTTGTATCTATTATGATATATTACATACTTATGAAAGGAAGACTAAAAAGAAAAAGTTTGAACATTGCATTCACAAGGTTTGATTTTTTGTTCCTCACAGTTATGTGATGTAGAGATGAAGGTTACTGCACAACATCCTTCTTCCTTCCAATAAGCTGCCCATCTCAATAAACTTAGCAAAGTCACTACTAATAAATGAGCAACATTAGCTTTACTATAGACTATTTCCTTCTTAGAAGTTTTTGAACATGTATTTATCAACTATTCAATGTGTATAGCTTTTACAAAATAAGCAGAAACAGACTGCCAGTTGTACAGTGTTGCTCTAATAGGGCTATGTTTCAAATGGAGATACACACTAAGGCATTGTTTCCATGCCCTCTTTCTTAAAGGAATGCCTTGCAAAAACAAATCAGATATAGGGCACTGAGGACCATAGTTTTGTTAGAGTGTAACAATCATCAATACACTCAAAGCTGTGGTTATTTACACTCTTGCTTTTCCTTAAAACTTTCACACATTTTAAAATTTATTCAAAGGCATATTTGTAGGAGCTTCCACATGAAAATTACCTTCTGAATCTTATAGATCTTTGACAACATTCTTCAAAGTTTTCATCTTCCCAATTAAATCCTAAAATAGAGTAACAGAAAATGTATGTATGGACACTATGCAGAATGTAAGTTACTACCTTCAGTGAACATTTGAGTCATGCATGATTTCTATACCAAATTCTGCATCCATCACAATTGGATTACATAAGTACATCAAAGGAAAAAAACTGTTTTCTCCAATTTTAATCAGGAAAGGGAGTTCACAGTCTTACCCACAGCACTGAGGTTCCTGTAGGTCTCCAGCATGACATCTTTGTAGAGCTTCTTCTGGGAAGGATCCAGCAAAGCCCACTCTTCCTGAGTGAAGTTCACATGCACGTCCTCATAAGTCACTGCACTCTAGAATGTCACATACACGAGTACAAAAGAAAGCACAATAGAGACAACACTGGGCATGTCTTCTTCATAGACAATGTATTCATATAATTCTGGGGCCTGCCCCACTTATTTCCTTACACTGAAGTCCGAAGCTCTACTGTAGCTACCAAGTCATATTAGGTCACAGAATGCCCTTTCCCATTCTAATAGACAGGATTGGGTACATTGGGTGGATGGAACATGGCTAGATAGCCAGCAGGATAAACAGCAAGTCCTGTGACTCTATCTCAGACACAGGTGTCTTCATTTTTTTTTTTTTTTTGGTTTTTGGAGACAGGGTTTCTCTGTGTAGCCCTGGCTGTCCTGGAACTCACTCTGTAGACCAGGCTGGCCTCGAACTCAGAAATCCACCTGCCTCTGCCTCTCAAGTGCTCGGAATAAAGACATGTGCCACCACTGCCTGGCCCGTGGCTTCAATTTTAAGAAGCAACTTCTCATACATCTGTTGGTTTGGTTACTTCCACTCTGTATATGCAGCTCTCTATAGAAAATGTCTCTTATGTTGTGTATCTCAATATTCTGTGATCAAAAACTGCAACTGAGGATTCATCCTCATAGCTTCAAGCATTGAACTCACTCATCCAGGCTTGATATTGGGGCACTGACCTTAAGGAACAGAGATGGCTGGAACTGTGTTGAACTGAAACCACAGACCTTAAATTAAATCCTTCACCTTAAATTTTGAATCATTCTTGTTTCCAGACCCCACAAGACATAAGTGGTCATGCTGACTTTGGCTTCCAAATCAGGATGGATCCCACTGTAGGTAGACCACAGTTGTAGCAGGTTTTGCCTCAAGTTGTTTACCAGGACTAGGAAACACATTGCTTACTCCCACCATTAATTGGAGGGTTAGCAGGAGTGTTATGGCAACTTCTAAGATTTCAATTCATGCTTTTGTTTCAGCACTTGAGGGTCATCTGAAACTAGCTACCTGATGTTATTCCTCTCTAAAACCCACAAATTTACTTTCACTTCTAACCCACTTCTTGAGTTATTTCACTGTTCTCCTCAATGAGATACTAGTAATAACCATCCTAAAAATTTATTATTCCACCTAGGAAATCAGCCCCTTACTGTTTAACACTGCCCTACTCAATATCCCAGGTCATGGGCAGAATGAGAAGGATTTGAGGGCAAAATATCACACAAAAAACCTGTAGCTTAAGTTTTTAGGAAATCTATTTTCCACTGAAATCCAATGACATTGATTTCTTTTGTATGTATTACTCTTAACATGCCAATCTTCAGGGTTCTACAAGGACAGTTAATTAAGATAAATATAGGCTTCAATGCTTTATGCCATCTAAAGATCCTATATTTTCAATATAAATGCAAATGACAACATATCCAGTTTCTGTCCAGAAGCAAATTCATATTTTACTTAGCATTTTATTTTTGTAACTTGCACATTAGAATTGTTGTGATTAAATCCTAAAACTAAGTGTCAAGTAACAAACAACTTGATCTGGCTGGTTCTTACAAACCTAATTCTATTGATCTACCTGTCTGTCATTATACCAATTCCATGTAGTTTTTATCACTATTGCTCTGCACTATAGCTTGAGGTCAGAGATGGTGATTCCTCCAGACGTTGTGGAGCATAGTTTTTGCTACCCTGGGTTTTTTGTTATTCTAAATGAATTTGGATATTGCTCTTTCTAACTCTATAAAAAATTGAGTGGGCATTTTGATGGGGATTGCATTGAATCTGTAGATTTATTTTGGCAAGATGGCCATTTTTACTACATTAATGCTGCCAATCCATGACCATGGGAGATTTTTCGATCTTCTGAAATCGTCTATTTCTTTCTTCATAGACTTGAAGCTCTTGTCATACAGATCTTTCACTTGCTTGGCTAGATTCACACCAAGGTATTTTATACTATTTGTGACTACTGTGAAGGGTATCATTTCTCTAATTTCTATCTCAGCCTGTTTATCATTTGAGCAGAGGAAGACTACTAATTTGTTTGAATTAATTTTATATCCAGCCACATTGGTGAAGTTGTTTATCAGGTTCAGGAGTTCTCTGGTGGAATTCTGGGTGTCACTTAAGTATACTATAATACCATCTGAAAATAGTGATATTTTGACTTCTTCCTTTCCAATTTTTATCCCTTTGACCTCCTTTTGTTATCTAATTGCTCTGGCTAGGACACTGAGTACTATATTGAATAGGTAGGGAAACAGTGGGCAGCCTTGTCTAGCTCCTGATTATAGTGAGATTGCTTCAAGTTTCTCTCCATTTAGTTTGATGTTGGCTACTGCTTTGCTACATGTTGCTTTTTCGATGTTTAGGTATTGGGCCTTGAATTCCTGATCTTTTCAAGGCTTTGACCAAGAAGGGGTGTTGAATTTTGTCAAACACTTTCTCAGCATCTAATGAGATGATCATATGTTTTTTTTTTCTTTTGAGTTTGTTTATATAATGGATCAATGGAATGGAATTGAAGAGCCAAAAATGCACCCACACACCTATGGCCACTTGATCTTTGACAAAGAAGCTAAAACCATCCAGTGGACAAAAGACAGCATTTTCAACAAATAGTGCTCATTCAACTGGCAGTCATCATACAGAAGAATGCACATAGATCCATTCTTATCCCCTTGTACAAAGCTCAAGCCCAAGTGGATCAAAGACTTCCACTTAAAACCAGATACGCTGAAACTAATAGAAGAAAAAGTGGGGAAGAGTTTTGAACACATGGGCACAGGGCAAAATTTCCTGAATAGAACACCAATGGCTTATGCTCTAAGACCAACAATTGACAAATGGGACCTCATAAAATTGCAAAGATTCTGTAAGGCAAAGGACACAGTCAATAGGACAAAACAGCAACCAACAGATTGGGAAAAGATCTTTACCAACCCTACATCTGATAGAGAACTCAAGATAAACTCCAGAGAACAAAATAACCCTTAAAAAATGGTGTACAGAGCTTTTTGACAGTGACAGCGGGAGGACAAGATGTAGCTACAAGTGACTCCTGGTTTAGATGGGGAGCACCAGTATTCACCACCAGAGGATTTAGATTTAATATGGCTTACAAGATTAGGATTCTAGTTGTTGTGCACAACGGTTGAGTTACCATTGATTCTGAACTAAGTTTGTGTGGTGGTTTCCTTCAAATGGCAGCTCAACTGGTTTCCAGAGAGAAAGACTCTTCAGTGAGGAACTGGTCACGGCCCTGTGTTATGAATACTGCTGGAGAAGAGTAATCTAAACCTCGTCTTGTAATCTAAAATAATGACCACCCTGACAAGAAATGCCCACCAGTGAAATACTGACAAGAATGTTGTCAAAGTAACCAACTACTTTCTGATAGGATCTAAAGCCTGGTCCATAGATGAAACCCATGCCTGCCACTGACATGGCTGAGAATCTATGGTTGGATATGTCATTGGCCTTAGGGAGAACTCAACACTATTATTGTGCCAAATGGACACAGTATGAAAATGATACCTAAAGGCTTGTTGCTATGCTCAGAGATCACAATATCATTTGGCCCTCATCAGAGAAACTTTCTTTTGAAGTGGATGGCAATTAATATTGAGACCTTCAACTGGTGAACAAGAATAGATGAGAAACTATAGTCCTCAGTCACCAGTGAGATGTCCACACCCCTCCCTGAAAGTCTTGGCATCTTTACAGAAGAGGGGTCAGAAAATCTGAAGAGCCAGAGGTGATGGATAACTTCAAGGGAACCCTTTTCCAGACACAACAGGATAGACACATATGGACTAGAGGTTGTGACAATATGCATAAGCCTGTTCAAGATCAAGTAAGAAAGAATCCCAGCATGGAAAGTGGAGGTGGGCATGGATGTCACTATAAGCCGAGCAATTACTGGCATTTGATATCTGCTAGGAGAGTCCATTTTCTTTAGAAGTGTGACTCCTGGTAGGTCAACCATACTCTATACCCTGCTTCTCAGGCTAGATGGGCAACACAGACTGGACTCATTGAGGAGAGAGAGAGAGAAACAGAGAGAGAAAGGGGAGGAAGAAGAAGAAGGAGGAGGAGGAGAGGGTTGAGGGGTTGAGTGTACATAGAGTGGAGGTGGAAGGATGGATCTGAGAGGAGCTGGGGTACAGGGGAAGCATGATCAAAATAAACTATGATGTTATCAAAGAATAAATAAAATAATTATTTTTTCCATAAAAAATGGGGTACAGAGCTAAACAAAGAATTCTCAATTGAGGAATATCAAATGTCCAAAGAGCACCTATTAAAGAAATGTTCAGACGGTAGTGGTGGCGCACACCGGTAGGATTTGCTGAAGAAGGCAGAGGCAGGAGGATCACGAGTTCGAGGCCAGCCTGGGCTACACATTTTGCCGGGCAGTGGTGGCGCATGCCTTTAATCCCAGCACTTGGGAGGCAGAGGCAGGCGGATTTCTGAGTTCGAGGCCAGCCTGGTCTACAGAGTGAGTTCCAGGACAGCCAGGGCTACACAGAGAAACCCTGTCTCTAAAAACCAAAAAAAAAAAAAAAAAGAAATGTTCAACATCCTTAGTCATAAGGGAAATACAAATCAAAACAACCCTGAGATTCCACCACAGGCCAGTCAGAATGGCTAAGATCAAAAACTCAGATGACAGCAAGGATGTGAAGAAAGAGGAATACTCCTCCATGGTTGGCAGAATTGCAAGCTGGTACAACCACTTTGGAAATCAGTCTGTCGGTTCCTCAGAAAATTGGACATAGTACTACCTGAGGACCCAGCTATACCACTCCTGGGTATATACCCAAAAGATGTTCCAACAAATAACAAGGACACAAGTTCCACTATGTTCATAGCAGCCTTATTTATAATAGTCAGAAGCTGCAAAGAACCCAGATGTCCTTCAACAGAGAAATGGACACAGGAAATGTGGTACATTTACACAACAGAGCACTACTCAGTTATTAAAAACAATGACTTCATGAAATTCTTAGTAAATGGATGGAACTAGACAATATCATCCTGAGTGAGGTAAGCTAGTCATGAAAGAACACACATGGCATGTACTCACTGATAAGTGGATATTAACCAAAAAGCTCGGATACAATTCACAGTCCACATGAAGCTCAAAAAGAAGGAAGACCAAAATGTGGATGCTTCAGTCCTTCTTAGAAGGGGGAACAAAATACTTGCAGGAGGTAGAGGGTGGGAGGGACTTGAGAGGAAGAGAGGAGGAGGGAGAAAAGGGGGAAGGGGGCAGTACCAGGTATTAGAGGAGAGAGGGATGATTTACAGTCAGTCAGGAATTTGAACAGAGGTGGTAGCAATGGGGTAGCAAGTCCCAGATGCCAGGAAAGCAAAAGGCTCCCAGGACCCAACAGGAATGAGATTAGCTGAAATGCCCAACAACGATGAGGAGAACCTATAGAGATCATATCCAGAGGTTACACAAGGCTCCCAGTTGGGGGACAGGCCAACCAATCATCTCCAAATTCTTAACCCAGAATGGCTCCTGTCTAAAGGAAAGACAGGGTCAAAGTGTGGAGCAGATACTGCTCTACCTGGGGATCCATCCCATATACAGACACCAAACCCAGACACTATTGTGGATGCCAAGAAATACTTGCTGACAGGAGCCTGTTATAGCTGTCTCCTGAGAGGCTCTATCAGAGCCTGACAAATACAAAGGTAGATGCTCACAGCCAACCACTGGACAGAGCACGGGCACCCCAATATAGGAGTTAGAGAAAGGACTGAAAGAGCTGATAGGGTTTGCAACCCCATAGGAAGAACAACAATATCAACCAACAAGACATCCCCCTACACACACACCAGAGCTCCAGGGACTAAAGTACAAACCAAAGAGGGAACCATGGCTCCAGCCCCATACTTAGCAGAAGATGGAATTGTCTGGCATCAATAGGAGGGGAAGCCCTTGATCCTGCGAAGGCTCGATTCCCCAGTGTAGGAAAATGCCAGAGCAGTGAGGTGGGAGTGGGTGAGTGGGAGGGGGAGGACCATTATAGAGGCAGGGGAGGGCGGATGAGAGAGGGTTCTTCTGGAAAGGAAACTCGGAAAGGATATAATCTTTGAAATACATAAAATATCCAATGAAAAAGAACCTCATTCCATTATTTGGAAAGCTTACAATTGAAACTCAAGTTCAAATATAAAAGTAAAAACCACGGGCAAACATTGTTATCCAGGTTTGGTCTCTTGCTTGGTCACTGTCTCCTGCTCAGCTAGCTCTCTCATCTAGCCCAGGCCCACTTCCTTGGGGATTCTTCCACACTCAATGGAAGAGCCTTCACTACTCAATTGTCAATCACCACAATCTCTCACAAGGTTAGCAAACAGCCATTCTGATTGGGGCACCCCCTCAATTGTAGTTCCCTCAAATGAGTATACACTCTGAAGTAATGACAATTTAAGTAAATTAGGAGAGAGAAATAATAATATATGAAAAAAATTTCAGAACCCTATACCAAATCAGTTAATTAAGTATTAAAAATGTGCCAGGCAGTGGTGGCGCACGCCTTTGATCCCAGCACTTGGGAGGCAGAGGCAGGCGGATTTCTGAGTTCGAGGCCACCGTGGTGTACAGAGTGAGTTCCAGGACGGCCAGGGCTACACAGAGAAACCCTGTCTCCAAAAACAAAAACAAAAAAAAACCAAAACAAAACAAAAAAAAAAAAACAAAAAAAAAAGTATTAAAAATACAAACATTGATGATTTCAAAGACTGGAAAAAACAGATTTTCCAAGAAATGAGAGGCAAACTTTTCAGGTAAAGAAGAGAAAACTAAAACTGTATCTCCACAGAAAGTTCCCAAACCAGCAAAAACTCAAGGGACTTATAGTAAATTATCAGAAGACCAAAAGAGGTAAAGGTTTATCATTTCCTAGAGAAACAACAATATAATTAGATTATAATTAATGAATCATACAACCTAGATGTCAGCACTGGAAAAAGGAAACACAAAAACAGACCTGTAAATCTAGCATGGTCATTTAAATAAGAACTGCAAGATTACAATCAGAATAAACATTACAAAATCACTGGCCAGCACTCATCCTGTTCATTCTGGTTCTCTACTTTGACAATGTGAGATGAATTGGGAGTGGAGGCTATTCCAAAAAATTGAAGAGATTAAACATTCTGATATTCCAAATTCAGAAGAAATAGAGTTGAATACTAAAAACATCTCATGCTTTTATGTTAAGAAAAAAGGATATCAAAGAAAACACTAGATACTAAGTATCTCACAACAAATTCAAAAGAAGAGAACTACAAGCACATAAAGCCACCTACAAAAACAAATATAACAGTAACCAACAGTCATCTGTCTTTAATATCTCTCAATATGAATGGACTCAACTCACGTATAAAAAGACAGAAGCTAACAGACTGGATTCGAAAACAAGATCCACCATTTTGCTGCATACAAGAAGCACACCTCTATAACAAAGACAGATTCTATCTCAGAGTAGAAAGATGGAAAAAAGTCTTCCAAGTAAATGGTCTCAAGAAACAAGCTGGAGTTGCCATCCTACTATCCAATAAAATAACTTTCAACCAAAAGTTATCAAGCATGATGAGGAAGGACACTTCATATTCATCAAAGGGAAAATCCATCAAGAGAAAGTCTTAAATTCTGACCGTCTACACCTCAAATGCAAGGGCACCCACATTCATAAAAGAAACTTTACTAAAGCTCAAAACACATATTGAAACTCACACAATAATAGTGGGAGACTTCAACATTCACATCAATGGCCAGATCATCAAAACAGAAACTAAACAGAGAGACAGTGAAACTAATAGAGGTTATCAGCCAAATGGATTTAACAGATATCTATAGAACATTTCATCCTAAAAGAAAAGAATATACCTTCTTCTCAGCATCTCATGGTACCTCCTGCACTGCTGGGAGCCAAACTCAGGAAATTACCTGCTGTTCTGGGAAACCTAGTCTCAGGTCCCAGGAACTTAAAGAATGTCTGGCATCCCCTAGGAGCTGGTTATGACAGTAGGATGGTCTAGGGCAATAAGGATATGACAGTGGGATGATCTGGGGCAATAAGGATTCAACAGTGGGATAGCCCTAAGCAATGACCCTTGCCCAAACTTCCCGGTTTGCTGTGTCTTTATAACCTGCACCCGAAATTAAAGTTTCAGAGCTTGATCAGAACTCCATCCAGACTTGCTGTCATTCCTTGTGTCTCTTGTCCCTTCATTCTTTCGCCCCCTTCACTAAGGTCTCATTGAATCCCCGTGAGCCGGGGCACTCCACAATCGATCACATAATTGGTCACAAAACAGGCCTCAACAGATGTAAGAAGATTGAAATAATCCCATGCATCCTATCAGTTCACCATGGCCCAATGCTGATCTTCAATAACAGCAAAAACAACAGAAACCCCACATAAACATGGAAACTCAACCACTCTCTACTCAATGATAACTTGGCCATGGAAGAAATAAAGAAAAAAATTAAAAACTTCCTGGATTTTAATGAAAATGATGACACATCATACCCAAACTTATGAGACACAGTGAAAGCACTGCTAAAAGGACAATTCATAGTACTAAGTGCCCTGGTAAAGAAACTGGAAAGATCTTACACTAGCAACTTAACAGCACACCTGAGAGCTCTATGACAAAAAGAAGCAAACTCACACAAGTGTAGATGGCAGGAAATAGTGAAACTCAGGGCCAAAATCAACTCAATAGAAACAAAGAGATCAATATAAATAGTAAAACCAAAAGCTGGTTCTTTGAGAGAATCAAGATAAATAATTCCCTAGCCAAACTAACTAAAGGGCACAAAGGCAGTATCCAAATTAACAAAATCAGAAAGGAAAAGGGAGACATAACAACAGAAACAGAGGAAATTTAAAAAAAAAAAAAACATCAGATCCTACTACAGAAATCTATACTAAATGAAACTGGAAAATCTAGATGAAATGGATGGTTTTCTAAATAGATACCACATACCAATGTTAAATCAAGGAAGGGCTAAACTATCTAAACAGGCTCATATCCCATAGGGTAAGTCATTAAAAGCCTCCCAACCAAAAAAAGCCCAGAGCCAGATTGATTTAGTGCAGAATTCTACCAGACCATCAAAGAAGACCTGATACCAATATTCCTCAAACTATTCCATAAAATAGAAACAGAAGGAACACTACCTAATTCAGTCTATGAAGCCACAATTACTCTGATACCTAAACCACACAAGGACCCAACCAAAAAGAGAACTTCAGACCAATCTTGCTTATGAATATTGATGCAAAAACACTCAACAAAATCTTATAAACCGAATCCAAGAACACATCAAAACCATCATTCACCACGATAAAGTAGGCTTCATCTCAGGGATGCAAGGTTGGTTCAATATATGAAAAACCATTAACATAATCCACTATATAAACAAAGTAAAAAAAAAAAAACCACATGGACATCTCCTTAGATGAAAAAAAAAAGCATTTGACAAAATACAACACCACTTAATGTTAAAAGTAATAGAGAGATCAAGAATTCAAGGTCCATACTTAACCATAATAAAAGCAGTTTACTGCAAACCAACAACCAACATTAAATTAAATGGAGAGATACTTGAAGCAATCCCACTTAAATAGTGGATAAGACAAGGATATCCACTCTCCCCATATCTATTCAATACAGTACTCAAAGTGCTAGCTAGAACAATAAGACATCAAAAAGAGATCAGGGGGATACAAATTGGCAAAGAAGAAATAAAGATAACACTATTTGTAGATGACATGATAGCATATATAAGTGACCCCAAAATTCTACCAGAGAACTTCTCCAGCTGATAAATAACTTCAGCAAAGTGGCCAGATATAAAATTAACTCAAATAAATCAGTAGCTTTCCTTTATACAAATGATAAGCAGGCTGAGAAAGAAATTAGAGAAACAACTCCCTTCACAATAGCCACAAATAATATAAAATATCTTGGGGTAATTCTAACCTAACAAGTGAAAGATGTGTATGACAATAACTTCAAGTCTCTCAAGAAAGAAATCAAAGATCTCAGAAAGTGGAGAAATCTCCCATGCCCCTGGATTGGAAGAATTAACATAATAAAAATGACCATCCTACCCAAGGAAATCTTCAGATTTAATGCAATCTCCATCAAAATTCCAACACAGTTCTCTAAAGAGATGGAAAAAGCACTTCTCAAATTCATCTGGAAAGAGAAAAAACCCAGAATAGTGAAAACAATTCTTAACAATAAAAGAACAGCTGGGGGAATCACCATCCCTGAACTCAAGCTCTACTACAGACCACTAGTGATTTAAAAAAAAAAAAACTGCATAGTATTGGTACAGAGACAGACATGTTGATCAATGGAATAGAATTGAAGACCCAGAAATAAAACCACACACTTGCCCACCCTTGATCTTTGACAAAGAATCCAAAAATATACAATGGAAAAAAAAGAAAGCATCTTCAATAAATGGTGTTGGTCTAATTGGCTGTCTGTATGTAGAAAAACGAAAATAGAACCATATTTGTCATCTTGCACAAAGTTCAATTCCAAGTGGATCAATGACCTCAACATAAATCCAGATACACTGAATCTAATAGAAGAGAAAGTGGGAAAGAGACTTGATGTCATTGGCAAAGGGGGAAATTTCCTAAACAGAATTCCAATGGCTCACGCTCTAAGATCAAGAATTGATAAATGGGACCTCATGAAACTGGAAAGCTTCTGTAAGGCAAAGGACACTGTCAATAGGACAAACCAGCAACCTACAGATTGAAAAAAACTTCACTAACCCCACATCTAATAGAAGGCTAATATTCAAAAATATAAAGAACTCGAGAAGCTAAGCACTAAAAAAAAACCCCAAAGAATCCAATCAAAAAATGGGGTATAGAACTAAATAAAGAGTTCACAACAGAGTAATCTCTGAGAATAGCTGAGAATACCTAAAGAAATGTTCAAAGTCCTTAGTGATCAGAGAAACGAAAATCAAAACGACCCCTACCTTACACCAATCAGAATGGCTAAGATCAAAAGCTCAGGTGACTGACAACACATGTTGGCAATGATGTGGAGAAACAGGAACATTCCTCCACTGTTGATGGGATTACAAACTGGTACAACCACTCTGGAAATCAATCTGGAGGTTCCTCAGAAAATTGGAAATAGATCTACCTGAAGACCCAGCAACACTACTCTTGGGAATATACCCAAAAGATGTCCCACCATGCCATAGGGGCATGTGTTCCACTATGTTCATAGCGGCCTTATTTGTGATAGCCAGAAGCTGGAAACAACCCAGATGTCCCAGGACAGATGGATACAGAAAATGTGGTTCATTTACACAATGGAGTACTACTCAGCTATTAAGAACAAAGACATTCTGAGTTTTGCAGGCAAATGGATGGAACTAGAAAATATCATCCTGAGTGAGGTAACTCAGACCTCAAAGGACACGCATGATATGTACTCATTAATAAGAAGATATTAGCCAAAAACAAAAAATGAAACAAACAAACAAACAAACAAACAACCCAAGATACAGTCCACAAAACTCAAAAACTCATGACTCCCCTCAGAAAGACCCAACAAGCAGCTGAAAGAGTCAGATGCAGATATCTGCACCCAACCAATGGACAGAAGCTGCTGACCCCTGTGGTTGAATTACAGAAAAGCTGGAAAAAGCTGAGGAGGAGGAGGACATCTGTGTAGGAGGACCAGCAGTCTCAATTAATCTAGACCCCCAAGATCTCTGACATTGGACCACCAACCAGGCAGCATACACCAGCTGATATGAGGCCCCCAACACATACACAACAGAGGACTGCTGGGTCTAAGTTCAGTCAGAGAAGATGCACCTAACCCTCAAGAGACTGGAGGCTCCAGGGAGTTTAGAAGTCTGGTGGGTTGGGTGGTCAGTGGTGTAAACATTCTTGTGGAGACAGGAGGGTGGGGAGGAGATATGGGATGTGGAACAGTTGGAGAGTGGACCAGGAGAGGAATAAAATCGGGAATGTAAAAAAAAAAGAAGAAGAAAAAGAAAAAAAAAGAGAAAAAGAAAAAAAATCTCAGTGAAAATAGCATGAATCTAGCTTTGGTTAAAAAACCTAGAAGAGATTTTGCATTACACATTAACTCTTTTTTAGGTTCACACCCCAGGTTATAATGTGAACAATTTAAGGGTGGACTGAACACTCATACTGATCAAGCCAGCCACTTAGGCAGAAGAGAGATTTACATAGCAAAGATATTCCAGAATTATTTCTGAAGTATACCAGTGTCCTGAAACAGCAGGTCATTCTGCACTGGCAGCGTCCTAAGAGAAAGGTCTCAGAAGTGGCCAAACATAGGAAAAGTAGAAGGTAGAAAGTAGAAAGTTGGGGTGGTTAGCCAGGAGATGCTTATGCTAAGGAAGCTTCCGAAGAATGTCAGCTTGTACACTACCTACAGGGGAAAATGGAAAGAGGTGGGAGACTTCAATGAAATCAGCAGAAACTACCAATCAATGGAACAAAGAAAGGAGGAATCTAATCAAACAATGCGGCTCTAGGAGAACACAGGTTATCCCATCAACATTACTGACCACGCCTACAGTGCTTTGTGACTGATATCATCGGCCCCATGTGGTGGGAACTGGTGGATTCTCAGAATAAGAGACAACCCCTCTCCTAAGTACCTGGCCCCAGTCCATTACCAGCTCTTCCAAGAATATGCCTGGTTTTAGAAAAGGAGCTCTTTTTGTTCATTTGTCAATAATACCTCATGGCTTTAGGAAAAGGTCCCAAGGCCTAGGCCCCAGGCTGTTACAGGCTCAACTAAGAACGTTGCTGAGTTTGAGAGGGAGCTAGCCATTCTCCATCCATGAAGGCCTCATGGATAGCCTTGCTTGATCAGGCCAGTCTTCACCCTGACAGTGTGTTTTCCTTTCCAAATGATGTCACCAGATGTCTTGCTCATGTGCCACAACGATGCTTTTTCAAGAAGAAAAATGATCCTTTATGGTACACCAGGCCTTAGTGTTGATTGTGAGCCTGAAATATTTCATTGTGCAACTTGTTAAAGGGTTGGTCTTTGATATGGGGATGGGCCTACTTATTAATCAGGGTTGTCTCCTTTGTTATGATCTGGAGCCATATTCCCCTACAATCCTGATGAACAAACATGTGCATCCTATGCACATCCTAATCTCTAAGATGCTTGGTTAGCATAGTACTCATCTGTGGGGTGTTTTAGAAGCAGTCCCTCCCTCAGCTAAATTCTTCTCGGTGTGACTTACCATTTTCTTCTCACCGGAAAATACTTTACATCAGCGATTCTACTCTTCTTATCACAGCTTAAATTCGGAGTGCTAGCGATTGCGTGAGATGGCGTTCACAACCACCACAAAATTAAGTTCAAATGGATCTTAAATGGCCAGGGTACAATGTCTATCTAGAAGATACCAGAAAAGAGGCCTTTCCGAATTTGGCATCCTGCTAAGGATGTTTCTACATGCAAGCCCTTGTTCCAAACGGTTTGTGGAGATGCAGCTCCTGTAATGAAGTTATTCAGATGCCACCACTGAGTACATCTAGTAGCTAAGACCAAGTGGAACCTCACAGGGGCCTGCTAGTTTCCAACTCCCAGAGGGGAGGGCCCACCACCCGGACTCCAGCTTCTCAGACCACCTCTCCTTCAGGTTAGGGGCAGTGATCACATGCTCACCATGATGAGACTCAGTAGCTCGCAGGCACTCCCCTAAAGCACCCAGCAGAATAGGTCAAACCAAGTCACACCAAGCATGCAATGCTCCTCTTCAGCGGAAGTGAACCTGCAGCAGGAAACAAAGCTCCCGGAAGAACCCTCCTCTTATCCTGATTGGACGGTTCTCCTGGAGGTCCTGATTGGCCAGTGAATCTTGAGTGACAAGAGCATTGCCCTTAGGGTTAGAGTGTGCTGAAAACATGCCGCATAGAGTTTCCTGCCCCAAGAATTCAGTCCAGGCCATGACACTTTTCAGATCTGCAAGATTTTTGTTTCAATATCACATCTGCCTGTTCTCCAATAACCTATCTTTCTGTCTACCAGCACTCAACACAAATATCTTCTCCCTCCTCTTCCTAATCCTCCTCCTCCCCTATTTCTTCTCCTCCTCCTCCTCCTCCTCCTCCTCCTCCTCCTCCT
>NW_021619015.1:0-2137 GCF_004785775.1 Grammomys surdaster | reverse complement strand
GGAATAAACGTGTTTCTACGGAAGGATTCTGGTGTGTGTGTGTGTGTGTGTGTGTGTGTGTGTATGTTTTTGCCGGCGAGACGACTACACACGCGCGCCCCTCACAGATTTGTGCTTTAAAAAAAAAACAAACAAATCTAATTAATGTAGTTACATTAGTTCAACCAAAATAAGAAATGTGGGTATCAATGATGTGACACTGTCTAAAAAGACTATTATATTCTAGGCTTAAAATGTTCAGCCTGAGAGAAATTTTATAAGAAATTCTTAATTTGCTGTAATACAGGATTCAAGACCCTGGACACATGGACATAAAGCCTGGTTCAACATTGTATAATGATTTTTTCTGATTATAATTACATCATTACCACCATTTTTTTCCTGCCTTCGATGATTGCTTAATAAAAACACCTAAAGTCTAAAGTTGGGGAGAAGAAAGGTAGTAGGTGCTTCATTTCCCAGGCTTGGTGTCCAGGGATTAGACCATGAAGGAGAGAGAAGAGGAAGAAGGAAGACGGTGCCATGGGGTAGGAGGATTGTGAGTGTATGGCCAGCAGGGCTGGCCTGGGAGTATGAGCAGCCTAGACCGAACATGACAAGTGATATCTTAACAGGGAAATAGACAAAATAATATAGAGAGTTGATATCTGCAAAACTCTGGTGCTTTAATGCCTATTAAAAATACAAAGTCTTTTGTGTCTTTTATTTGATACCTCCTTGATTTAAGTGAGGTAGAGACACCTAAATAATATTTACCACAACAAGATAGCTGTAATTATGTTTTGTGTCTAATGACTGAAATGGAATGCAAAGTAAGATGGCAGAGGATACTCAGTAGTCAAGGCTCTTGTTCTTTTTTAAAAGTGTCATACTTTGCTTTCAGACACCTTTTCTTTAAAGTAGATGAAGAGGAGGTATTGTTCCAGTAACCCATTATCAGACATGGGACTTGAAAAGCAATGTGCTACTCCCTGTGGTGGTGCATGTCTATAATCTCAGAACCCAACAGACAGGGCAGGAAGACCCGAATGGTAAGACCCAGCTCAGCTATCCAATCAATTTGAGTCTAGCTTAAGCTAAATTAAACCCTGTCTTACATTCACCTCAAATATTTTCACCAAAACTGGTTACAAAAAGTGTGATATGAATACATCCATCCATACATATCTCTTTCTACTTAATGTTCCTATATGTGGATAAAAGCATTGGGAAAAGTAGAATCAACAGTAAAATATTAAAATAAATTTCTATGGGGGAATTTAAGTTTACTTTAGCTTTTGGGTTTTCTGTTTTGCATCTGTATTTTGTCATTTTCTGTATCAAACATGGATTCCTTGTGCAGTTTAATCAAAACACAAGTTGTGACAAGTAGTCTACACAACAGGTGTGGCCTGGAATGTGTTATAATTTTATTCCAATTCCTATGGATTTAAAGAGAAAGATATCAAATACACATTTGTAGCCCAGTCGCAGAGGCCACACATGGATCTGGAGACTAGTAGGAGAAGGCCAAGAAAATCTCCAGTGCTGGAGATAAATCACATAATGCTCAAGATCAGATTTTGCTTTCTCATTAAGCAGCAGCAAAGCCTGCTTCTGAGCAAGACACTGAGTTTGCTTATTGCAAGAAGAGCTTAGTAATGTGAAAGCAGAGCTTGAGAGCTGTAGTAAGAGCATCTGAATATGACAAATCAGAAGCATGTAGAGCAGTTTCCAGCCTAGATGTCAGCCGGGTGAAGAACAGTGAAGAGAGGAGGCAGCAAAGCCACAAGGTGACTGAGTGGCATCCTTACTTGAGAAGATGAACATGTACATCTCTTGGTACATGTTATGCAGTTACTGATCTAGCAAGTTCCTTTTTCTAACTATGTCTCCATCAGTATCACCAGAAGCAATTGGCTTTATTTTGTATTGCCAGTAGTATTCATTTACAGTTTTGCCCCAAGGATGTATTATATTTGCAGCTCTGTGTCATAACTTAGTTAGAAGAGACCTTGATCATATGTGTCTTCCATGAAATACAATATTAGTATTCTAAAGCTGACGTTATATAGAATTGACGTAGGCAGTATGACGTGTCAACCAATTCAGACTCATTGGTAACTCATCTGGGCATCAGAAGACAGAAAATAAATCC
>NW_021619014.1:13270-14385 GCF_004785775.1 Grammomys surdaster | reverse complement strand
TAGGAGTCTGAGGTCATTGGAGGCTTTAGGAGACAGACCATAGGAGTCCGAGGTCATTGGAGGCTTTAGGAGACAGACCATAGGAGTCCGAGGTCATTGGAGGCTTTAGGAGACAGACCATAGGAGTCTGAGGTCATTGGAGGCTTTAGGAGACAGACCATAGGAGTCTGAGGTCATTGGAGGCTTTAGGAGACAGACCATAGGAGTCTGAGGTCATTGGAAGCTTTAGGAGACAGACCATAGGAATCTGAGGTCATTGGAGGCTTTAGGAGACAGACCATAGGAGTCTGAGGTCATTGGAGGCTTTAGGAGACAGACCATAGGAGTTTGAAGTCATTGGAGATATTTTTCCGGGGGTGGGGGGAGGACAAGGGACTCCCAGTCACACAAGGTGGTCGCCTTTGCTGTGCCTTGCCAGGGTAATTCTTATCCCAGGCTTCAAAGCTGTGGGCTGACAGCCTGTGGATTCAGACCTCTCAAAACATGGGCCAGAAGAGACCTCTTCTCTTTATGAAGACTTTAAAAAGATTTATCAATTTTTTTTTTTACTTCATGTGTATGAATGCGTTGCCTGCATGTGTATAAGTGCACTACACGTGTGCTTGGTGCTTGAAGAGGCCAGAAGAAAGCAGTAGGTCCTCCTGAATTGGAGCTACAGACAGCTGTGAGTCAGGTGGGTGCAAGATACAGAACTGGGTCCAGTGTTCTTAGCAGCTAAGTCCTGTCTCCAGCAGCACCTCATGTAATTTTAATTTAAATTGTTGGTCTTAAAAAAAAAAAAGATAAGGTAGAATGTAGCTCAGTCAGATCCTAAAACTCATTGTGTCGCCTAGGCTGGCCTCCCACTCCTGATCCTCCTGCCTCCATCTCCCAAATGCTGGAGTTACAGGTACCAGCTGCCATGACGGAGTTTACCTCACAGATTTGTGATATCTAACACAATTACAGAGATTTGGTATTTTATTATAGTTCCATAAGTGGAATAAGGCAACCACTATACATGTTTTTTTTTATTTTTTTTTTTTTTATTTTTTTTGGTTTTTCGAGACAGGGTTTCTCTGTGTAGCCCTGGCTGTCCTGGAACTCACTCTGTAGACCAGGCTGGCCTCGAACTC
>NW_021619014.1:0-13170 GCF_004785775.1 Grammomys surdaster | reverse complement strand
TCCTGCCTCTGCCTCCCAAGTGCTGGGATTAAAGGCGTGCACCACCACTGCCCGGCTTTAAATGTTTTATTTTAGAAATATTCTAATGTACAGAAAAGCAGAGACGGCCGGGCGGTGGTGGCGCACACCTTTAACCCCAGCACTTGGGAGGCAGAGGCAGGCGGATGGATTTCTGAGTTCGAGGCCAGCCTGGTCTACAGAGTGAGTTCCAGGACAGCCAGGGCTATACAGAGAAACCTTGTCTCGAAAAACCAAAGAAAAAAAAAGAAAAAAAGAAAAAGAAAAAAAGAGAAAAAGCAGAGACATAATAAACTCTCACATAGTGGTTAATATGGATGGTCAACTTGACAAGATCAAGAATCACCAGGTACATGGGTTGAGTTCGCAAGCCTCTGGCACATGACGTGAAGGTGTTAAGACCTACCTTAGCTGTGGACAGCATCGTTTCATGGAGTGGGATCCTGGACTAGGCAGAAAGGAGAAAGTGGGCTGAGCTGTAGCATGCGTCTTGCTCTGCTCCTGGCTGAGGATGCAATGTGACCTGTCACCTCCAGCCGCTGTACCTCGCTTCTCCACCACAGTTGACAAACCCTTAGTTGTTTTGTGGGACATACTGTCCCAGCAATGTGCAAAGCAATGAAGGCACAACATGCTATCCTTTTCTTTCCCTTTCCTCTTTCGCTCACAGATCCTCAGTATATAAGGCTATAAATGCTGCTACAGGAGAAACTCTTGTGCTTCAGAGGCCAATAGGTCTCCTGAATGGCACACGGCTGGAAATTACCATACAAGGTGTGCAAGGTCTTGGCAGAACCAGTCACTTTGTCCATACTTTGTCTGTCTGGCCATCCTGGATGCAGCAAGCCACAGTGGGGGAACTGCCTCAGGCTCAGGTGCTAAAGTGATTTGGCCTTGAGCCCAGTCCCCCTTTCTCAGCCACACAAGCACAAAGAGATGCATCCACTGAGTCACCTACTTGGCTGAACTGTGCAACTGGTAACCTCCTTGGGAGCTTCCTTCTTGGTATTTTTCTCCTCTACATGAAGTGTCTACGCCATCACTGGAGAATGACAAAAACAGGAAAGTCCATCTTACAGAAGCTAACAGTTAAGGCTGGTGTGGCCCAAACCATGACGCAAATGGAACACAGGCGAAGGGTGTCAGCCTATCTACTGCGTGCTAAGAAGTATGGTAAGGAGAAAAGGCACACTTATGCCAATAACCTCTACACTTGCTGGTCATAAAGTGAAAAGGGACAAAGGTGTTTATCCTGATTGGTGTCACAAATCATTTCACAGCTGTTATTTTTGGCAGTCACTGTTCTGAAGGGCTTATGGCGCATTAATGTCACCTCAAGCAAAACTACCACAGACCATAGTTCATTGTCATCTCAGGGAAACTAGATTCAAGGAAGAAGGTTTTCTCTTTTATGAGACCAAGCCCCATGTAGTCAAGGCCAGTCTTAAGTTACAATGTGGCTGAGAATGGCCTGGAACTTCTGATCCTCCTGCCTTTAACTTCTAAGTGCTGGGATTACAGCTGCATGCCACTATGCCCAGTTTATATAATACTGGGTGTTGAACCCAGGGTTTTGAGCATGCTAGGCCAGCATTGTAATAACTGTGCTCCCTCTGTAGCTGAGAGCAGTCAATATTTAAAAGCATCTGGTAAGATGGCTTAGTGGGTAAGAGTGTTTGCTACTAAGCCCAAGCTTATCCTTGATACCCAGGGATGGAAGGGGAGAACCAATACTGTAAGCTATCCTCTGGTCTCCACCGGCACTGTGATATACATACACAGACACACTAAACAAACACATAAAAGTTTTAAGCACCTGAAAGGTTTTACAAAAGGCACAACAATGTATCCAGACATGTTTGCAGAGCCAATACACAGCACTTGACTAGAAATGGAACACCCCGACATTGAGTCCCGGAACCCCAAGGAAACAAACAACAGTGAAGCTGGGTGTTTATTATAGCCAATGTTTTGTCCATTTGTCAGCCCAGTCATACAACCACCACTAATGGTTTCATTCAGCCAAATGGATTGATGAAGCTGAACATGGTAGTACATGCTGTAATCCCAGCACTCCCCGGCAGAAGCTGGGGGACTGCTGCGAGCCTGAGTCTATCCTGTGCTACTACTAGTCACTTCTAGACCAGCCAGGGCTACATACCAACACTTTGCCTCAGTAAAACTTCAAACAAACAAAAGCCAGATGAACCTATCAGGAATCTTACAAAATACAGTTCAGAAAGAACAAAAGACTGCCTCTAGGAGCCACAGGTCCTCTACCCACTCCAGACAAGGCACTTGTTCCCTTCCTGTAATGAGCACCACAGACTCCTCTAAATCGATAAACCATGTGGGACCCAAAAGTCCTAAAGGCCAGAGTCTCAAGTGGCAGCTGTGCAGGCTAGGAAGCTGTGTGAAGTAGGGGAACCAGAAGCTGACAATTCTCAGGGACCCCCTGCTACTGAAACTCATTTTTCACAAAAAGAGTTACGAACTTAGAAAAAACATCCCTGCCAGGCAGTAGTGGCACACACCTTTAATCCCAGCACTTGGGAGGCAGAGACAGGTGGATTTCTGAGTGCGAGTCCAGCCTGGTCTACAGAGTGAGTTCTAGGACAGCCAGGGCTACACAGAGAAACCCTGTCTTGAAAAAACAAAAAAACAAAAAGAAAAAGAAAAAAAGAAAAAACATCCCTTCTTAGATCAAGTGTAGAGACATCTTCATCCTTGCACACTCTGGGCTGTTCTCTAGCAGTGCCAGGGGCTTCAGCTGCCAGCCTGTGTATCTCCCTCTGCTGCCCACGTTGTAATGTCACCTCCTCTAGCCATGTGTGCTGTCCTCTGAGGGCAGAGGCCAGGCTAACCACTCCCTCGGCATGGGCAGCTCGAGGTAGCTCAATGTTCCTTCAAGTCCCCAAACAAACCCCTACTTCAGTTAAACGGAGGAAAAAATGAACTTGTATCTGCACAGGAGCAAGAGGTGAATGAGAAAGTGTGTAGCAAAATGTTCCTGCAGTTTGGAGGAGTTTCTTCTTGATGCCAGGAGATATTGGGGAAACCTGGGGTTCCCTTTTGGGGTTAATGAAAACTCAAGGACAGTTTTATTAGAGGTTAAAAGAAAAGTCTTCAAGTCACTCAAGCTGTAAATTGCAGAAACTTCTGGAGGAGGGGAATGTCTGAGAGAAGGTAGGCATCTACCATACAGCATCAGGCAGCTAGAAGGCATCTACTGGGGGTGGGGGTGGGGGAGCTGCTTTGGAGAAAAGTAAAGAAGTCCAAAGAGTTATGGAAAGCACACTTAGAACACATATGGGAGGGAGAAAAGGAGAAGATATGGTTTTCTGGATAATTTAGAAAAGCTGGGTGAGCTATGAAGCTGAATGCTCTAGCCTGCTAAGCCACTGTAGTATGGATGAGGATTCTGAGATAGAAAATTACAGTTTCCCCGTCTCAAAAAACCAAAAAAGGAAAGAAAGAAAGAAAAGAAAGAAAGAAAGAAAGAGAGAAAGAAAGAGAGAGAGAGAGAAAGAAAGAAAGAAAGAAAGAAAGAAAGAAAGAAAGAGAGAAAGAAAGAAAATTACAGTTTCTCATTAAAGGACTAACTACCCCTCCCATCTCCTCAGCATGGCTTAAGGGGGATCTGTCTCCCCAGGAGTGGTCCTTTAGCCCTTCCACTTGACCTGCCTCCACAAGAGATTCTATTCTCTTTACCAGAAAATTTTCCCTTAGCCATATTTTAGTTCTCCTACTGAAGGGAAAAAGGTAAGCCTTCATTTTGTGTCTGCTTAGACACTTCTCAGCTCTCCACTCCCACAAGAGCCATGTATGTCTGGAAATTTATTTGTAAATTCCATGACCCTGACTATGGTCTAAATGTATTAATCAAAATAATTAATGTCTATGCAAGATAAAGTAACTGAAAAGGTATAAATCAAAATTAATTGTCACATTGTATCTGAAATACATACTATGTTCTGCAAAACAAACAAACAAACAAACAAACAAACATTGCAAGCTTACTTTGAACCTCACCTGACATCAATGTAATTTTGGGTTTTGTGAATTTTGCCCTTTAAAATGCTATAACTCCTGAACTTCAGCACTAAGATTTTCTGAGGCATTAGTCCACTTTTGATCATTGGCCAAAAATTAAACGACTCTGATACTTTGTTTTTGTTGTTTGAGACAGGGTTTTCTGGGGTAGCTCTGGCTGTCTTGGAACTTACTCTGTAGACCAGGCTAACCTTAAATTCAGTGATCCAACTGTCTCTGCCTCCCATGTGCTAGGATTAAAGGCATGTGCCGTCACACCTGGCTAGCCCTTATACTCTTAATTTGTTTAATTATCGTGATATTCTACATCTTTCTTGTATTTTACTCTGGCATCAAGTCTTAAAATATGATGGTTTAGGGTGTTGAATTGTAGTTGATCCAGTGAGATATCAAAGTCAAATAAAATAAGGGAAGAATATACCCAGCAGGCAAGGATTAAACTTGTAAATCTTACGGACTGAGTTCAAATGTTGGTTCCACCTCTCTCTAGCTGAATGATGTTGAATGATGTAGATAGTGACTCTACCTCATCGTGACCTCACTGGAACCTTATGCCTGTCAGGCTGCTATGGCTTGGTTGTAAAGTGTCTTCAGAGACTCACGTGGTGAGGGCATGATGCCCGGTTGGCAGACCCAGCCACTGAGGGTCGAATGGATCCTAAGGGATCTGACTTGGATTCATCATTTCCTGGCCTTTCATATGGGAGCTGGGGATGGCTGAGGGAGGTGGTTGGGGACTCACCTGTGAGTTCTTTGTCACTGACTACTTCTTGTCTGTCTTAGTGACTTTTCCATTGCTGTGACAAAACACAATGACCAACACAACTTATAAAACAAAGTATTTATTTGGGACTCAATGTTATAGGGGGTTAGAGTCCATGATCACCAAGGTATGAGTCATGGCAGCAGGCAGGCACTGTTGCAATAGCTGAGGGTGCACATCTTGAGACACTACCAGGAGGCAGAGCCCACCTACAGTGACACTCATCCTCTAAAAGGGCCACACCTCTTAATCTTCTGCCTTCCCATGGTGCAGCAGCAAGGGAACTCATGGAGGAACTATGGGCACAGAGAAGTCATCCTTCCTTTCTAGTTATGTCAAAGACTGAGGCACAGTGGAACATCTCCACTAATGTCTCATCAACCTGACCCTGCCTCCATCCTCCCAATCTACCTTGCTCCGGCTCTGCATCCCTACATACCTCAGTTTACCTGGCCTCAAATTCCCTGTTAGTAAAAACTATAATGACCACATTGAACACAGTAAAAACTATAATGACCACATTGAACACGTGGGAAGTTATGTGAACTAATTAAGAAAATTCAGCTGGATGGTGGTGGCGCACGCCTTTAATCCCAACACTTGGGAGGCAGAGGCAGGCAGATCTTTGAGTCTGAGGCCATCCTGGTCTACAGAGACAATTCCAGGACAGCAAAAGCTACACAAGAAACCCAAAATAAAATAAAATAAAATAAAATAAAATAAAATAAAATAAAATAAAATAAAATAAAATAAAATAAAAGCATGTAAAGGACTTGATAAATAGTAACTTTTTACTAACTTTTTTAACATTTTAATTTTGACAAAAAATATTCACGCTGGGCCATGGTGGCATACGCCTTTAATCCCAGCACTTGGGAGGCAGAGGCAGGCGGATTTCTGAGTTCAAGGCTAGCCTGGTCTACAGAGTGAGTTCCAGGACAGCCCGGGCTATACAGAGAAACCCTGTCTCGAAAAAAAAAATCACTAAAAGCTTCAGAACAATTTATAAATTAACTCACCATAAACCTTTATTGTTACTTCCTTTAAAAAAAATTAACTTGTGGAGGCTGGAGAGATGACTCAGTGGTTCAGAGCACTGGCTGCTCTTCTAGAGGACCCAGGTTTAGTTTCCAGCATGCACAAAGCAGGTCGCAAACTGGTTGTGATGCCAGTTCTAGGAATCTGATGTCCTCTTTTGGCTTCCATGGGCATTGCATGCAGGCTATGCATGGACTTACATTCAGACAAAGCATCCATAGACACACACACACACACACACACTTTCAGAGAGAGAGAGCGAAGGGTAGAAGGAGAAGGAGAGAGAGGGAGCACCAGGTGTGCTGGTACATGCCTTTAACCCCAGTACTCAGGAGGCAGAGGCAGGAAGATCTCTATGAATTCAGTGCTAATCTGGTCTCATAGCAAGTTTCCCAACTTCAGAGCAACTTAGAAGCCTGTCTTAGAGACAGCGGAGTGGGGGATAGGGTGGGAGTGGGGGTGGGGGTTGAGGGTTGCTCTTGTCCTTGGAGCCATCCACAACCTTTTGGCCACCAGTTCATGTACCTCTGTGCCTGGGGCTCCCATTTCCCTGATGCTCAGGGCCCCCTCCTTCTCTACTCTTACTCTACAATGTCTTAAGCAAAGATAGAAGACATCTAGGGTTCTGTGCACAAAAGATAAAATTATCCAGGTATGTGCTTGCCTATCCTACTGAACTACAAACACCTTTCTTGGTTTTGTATCTTTGATGCGTGTGCCTGGTGCTAGGTTGCTCCCAGTAGGCACTCAACTGTCTTAATGACCTCAGCAGGTGTTTGTCGCAGACTCCACTCTAACCTGGAGCCACTGGAGCCTGGCCACGATGATCTCTGAAGTCTCTCTGGAACTCTGCTTCCTTCTCTGTCCCCTACATTCAAGCTTCCTTTGGGCCCTACTTCTTCCTGGAAGACTTTGACCTCCTTCTTCCAACATTCCAGTTCCTGTTCGGTTCCTGACCTGGTGACTTCACTACACCACACGTCTCAAGTCGGTGAGTGCCTGCACCCGGCTGCCGGCTGGCTGCCGTTGAGGAAGCTTCCAAGGCCTCCACACTGCTTCCACCTCTGACCTTCCCACAGCACCTCCCCCTTCCCGCAGCTGTTCCCAAGCCCTTCAGGCATGCACATGCTCTGTGTGGGCTTTCCAGGCCCTCCCTTTGCTAGGAGTATCCCCTCCTGTCTCATTCGTCAAGATCAAGTTCAGTGCCAGAGAGATGGTTCAGCCTATAAAACCACTTGTCTGGCAAGCCTGTTACCCGAGTTTAAGCACCAGAATACACCAGGGAGGAAGAAATCAGAGTCTGAAAGTTGTCTTCTGACCTCCACATGTGCCTTGACATGCTCACGCTGATACACACACACACACACGTGCATGCTCGAAACATACACACCAACCACATTATACACACGCACCACACATATTACATACACATCACACATATCATACACACACCACATACCACACAGATTACACACACATATCACATACATCCCAGGCATTATGCACACATCACATATAAATCAAATACACATAGCACACACACACACATCACACACATATTACACACACACACACACACACACACACACAGATTAAAGTTCGGAAATCTCTTCTTGACGAAGTATGAGCTGCTGCCCCTCCTCCCACACCTCCATGCCCCCCCCACCTTGGTTCTCTGAGCACTACTATGTACTACACTTCTGCCTCAGTCCCCTGGCTCTCCACTGAGCACCCACAGCAAGCGTGTGCAAGAAGTTGCTCGAGTGGCCATCCGTTTCCTTCAATTTAATAATTTGGAGAGTTCAACACTTTTGCTGTGCGCCCTCCTCATCTTAACAATGGAAATTAAGAGCTCCAGAGGGATATGCCGTGCCTGGCTCCAAGCCACTCTGGACCCAGACTTGCCAATTAGAAATCTTATTTATCCGTGGCACTTGGCAGGGGAAAGTGGGGCTTAAAGACAGGGAGTGGTTTCCCAAGTGGACCTCAGTCTATCCAGCTCCAGAGCACTTGGTCCCCTCCCCTCCATACTTGTGGACTACAACAATTCTCTTTCCACAGCCAAGCTGGGTTGCTACCCTGATGGCAGCTGTACGCCTGCCCGGCTGCGTGTTGACTAGCCTGAGTAGCAATGGACTATAGGCCCAGGCTTACCTACAGGCGTAGCCTCTGCTCAAGCGCATGGCCTAACTCCCTGACACTCTTGTCACACATATGCCTTAGGTTATGGCTTAGCCATATGACCTCAGGAGAACTCGTCCTATGTGGGGGTGGGAGGATGGGAGGGTATGTGGGGGGGTATCCCATGTAGGATCCAAGGTGGGAGGTGGGAGGCTGAGCCCCTTATACTAGGTCATGGGAGGTAGTGCTAGGTAGGCAGGGGATGGTAGGCCAGCTATAGGAGGGGCATCCATTGAGGGTTAAGGGTAGGATGGGGTGTGTGCCAGTATGCTGGCTTGTGAGACAGAAGGATGAGCTGACATTTATACCTTGTTACTCCTGATCTTCGCGTGCTCCTGTTTAGTTTCAAATACGCAGCAAAACCAGGGCTGTTGTGGTAGAGTCGTCCTCTGCCTCACCTGCTGGAAGACGCCTGGTGCACCTAGCAGTACGAACTCCAGCCTGAGTTTGCAGAATCAAGTTAGTCTGCTGGTTCCTTAGCCAGGGAACATAGGTACTTCTTCCTTAGTGGTTTCCTCTGCTGGAGAGCCTAGTGACCCAGACTCGGTACACCACTGTGGAAGCCGGAACAAGGGGATGGTATAGAGACGGGTGCACTGTCTGGAGAGTGCTGTGGGTTGTTGTGGTGTGATCATTTCTGCTCATTGGAATGGTTGGTCACAAGCTGGGTGTGGTGACTCACCTACGTTCCCAGCACTCAGAAGCTCTGAGGCCAGCCTGGACTACATATTAAAGCATGACCTTATCTTATTAAACAAGGACAGAATTTTGTGTAACTGGAGTGTTTAATGGTTTTTTTCCTGTTACCCTGGGAATGATGAGTCAGGGCACAGGGGTGAAAATCCAGAGATCTTTAGTGTCCCATTCTGAACCCAAAACAGTAACACTCAGTATTGCTTATCAGAGGGCTGCAGACCCATCCCTGCCTTCCCAGCTGGCACTGTGCTGTCTTCTGTCTCTCACAACTGGAACTTCCAGGACACACAGGGCAGGGGGAGCTGTAGAGGCTTCCCTCAGCAGCCTGTGGGTACAGGCTGGGGGTGGGAGGGACACTTTCTTGTTTACAAGGGCAAGAAGATATAGTCTTAAACAGGGTGTGGTCTTAAATACATAAAGAATATTCTGGCTTCTTATTCCTTAGTAGATAGGTATCTTCCTAGATATGTGAACTCGGTAGAATGCCACTCATCTTGGCTTGGAAGAAAGCTAAGAAATTTGAGATACTGGATGGGCGGACATCCTATGATTGACTCTTGAGAAACTAGGTCGACCATCCTGCCACTGCTTGCTATCTTCAGTTCCAAGATCTACTTGATCGGCCAGGGGCTCAGGAGAAAGAGAACATGAAAAGTACCGCTGATGGCAGAAGCTAGTTGGTGCTTGGAGGAAAAGAGGTTGAATTAGAGCCCAGTCCCTCACATTAAGAGTGCTACACACTAATGACAGGCCAAGGGGCCTTTGGAAGAACTTAACTATCCTTTCCCATGAAAGCAAAAAGCCAGCGTTGGACTTACCTCACAGAGACCAAAAGTTGCTGTTTGGAACTTGTAAGCAGTGGCTTTGTGACTTAGTATAAAGTTACAGCAATCTAGACAGACCAACGGGTAAGATAAGGCTGTGAAATGCACCCACTCATATGTGGCCCACTGGTGATCAATGATGCTGTCAAGGAAAGGTTACCAGGAGCTGAAGCAGAGGCCGCAGAGGAATGATGCTTACTGGCTTGCTCCCATGTCTTGCTCAGCTTGCTTGCTTTCTTTCCTTTTCTTTTTTTTCCTTCATTTTTTTCAAGACAAGGTATCTCTGTATAGCCCTGGCTATCCTGGAACTCACTCTGTAGACCAGGCTGGCCTCGAACTCAGAAATACACTTGCCTCTGCCTCCCAAGGAGTGGACCACCACTGCCCGGCACATCCTTTTCTTTCTTTCTTTCTCTCTCTCTCTTTCTCTCTCTCTTTCTTTCTTTCTTTCTTTCTTTCTTTCTTTCTTTCTTTCTTTCTTTCTTTCTTTCTTTCTTTCTTTCTTTCTTTCTTTCTTTCTTTCTTTCTTTGTGTGTATGTGTATGCTTTAGACAGCATCTCTCTATGTAGCCCTGGCTGTCCCGGAACTCAATCTGTAGACCAGGCTGGCCTTGAACTCAAGAAATCTACCTGCTGTTGCCTATAGGGGAAGTAGAAGCATAGTTCTAAGACCAAGGGACACTTGCATGCCCTGACCTTAATATGATTTCAAGGACTTAAAACGGAGCAGGCAATGAAAGATTTCAGTGCGCAGCTTAGACAGACAACACCAGACCAGCCAGTTCCACGAGGGGAGGAGGTTTATTCAGGGCGGAGGGTGGGGAGAGAAGTGGGAGAAGATGGGAGGGGACGAAGAGAGAGAGAGAGGGAGACAGAGAGAGAGAGAGAGAGAGAGAGAGAGAGAGAGAGATAGAGAGAGAGAGAGAGAGAGAGAGAGAGAGAGGGGGGGAGAGAGAGAGAAAGTAGAGGTTGGCCATGACCACGTGGAGAGAGGGGGAGGGAAGTGGAGAGGGGAGAGGGGGCAGAGAACCTGCAGGGGAGGGATCAAGGGAGCAAGAGAGAGAGGAGGGGCGAGGCAGCCCCTTTTATAGTGGGCAGGCCTACCTGGCTGTTGCCAGGTAACTTTGGGGAGGAGCATAACTGTGGGGGTGGAGTTTAGACAGAATACTAACACTCACTGCCAGCTCCTCATGCCACAGGGGCAGATCTGGGTTCTGGAGAATATGAAGAACTTCTGTGATGCAGGCCACACGGCCACACTATACAACAGTTTCCTCTGAGATTGAAACATTCCATCAGGCACGGAAACTCCTTAAGCAGGAAGGTAAACAACTCAAAACACATTCAGGAAGTTCCTGAAACAGATTCATTAGCCCCACCCACTTTGCTCCCTCCTCCCTGCCCCCCCCAACCAGCCTTAAACACTGAGAGTCCCTCTTAGATGGAGCTCAGATGAGCTGCAAAGACTCTTCCACAAGCCCAGCTCAAAGACACTGAGACCAGACCAGCTGCCTGGAAAAAGTAAAAACCAGCCGAGCTGCATGGAAGAGTTTTAGGCCAACTGAAACACCTAGAAGGACACTCTTTAACCTGTGTCAACACCTGAAGGACATGCTTCAAGTTGCCTGTAGGCTGTTCCTTGTGATCCAAGTTCCCAGCTTTGTGTTCCCATGGTGATGAGCTGATTTTCAGTCATTTCTGCTCCTGTAAGTAGCCATAATAAAACTCATGGTTCACCAGGTGGGACTTTGGTGGTATCCATACTTTGGTCTGCTGTGGGCTCCCTGTCTGGGGCGAGTAGACATGTGTGTTGCATCTTCCCAGGAAACGTCTTGTCACACATCAGATCACCACAGAGCCACACAGATCAACCACATTCCAATATCTTTCAAATCTGGTAGAAAGGTTGGTTGTGGCCACATGTGTCTACATATAGTGTTTTATGATATGCTTTTTCCAAAATATTCTAGAGTCCCTAATTTCTTTTTTCTTTTTGTAGATCATAATTTACGCTGGGCAGTGGTGGCGCACACCTTTAATCCCAGCACTTGGGAGGCAGAGGCAGGTGAATGGATTTCTGAGTTCGAGGCCAGCCTGGTCTACAGAGTGAGTTCCAGGACAGCCAGGGCTACACAGAGAAACTCTGTCTCGAAAAACCAAAAGGAAAAAAAAAAGATCATAATTTACTAAGATACATTTCTGAAATTTAAGGTTTATAATTAATACTCTGCTTTGGCACAGTCTGGGGCTTCCTTGTTTGGGGAGGTTTCATGCCGCACGCACTCTAAGTGTGTACTCCAGGAACATCTTGAGCTTTCCCACTGTGAAACACAAGCATCCTGGCCAGGGCTGGCCTTCCTTTCTGAGTGGGCAGTGACCATTTTCTTGCTGACAGTTTTCTCTGCATTATTTGTTGGTTATGTTTTTAAAAACTCTGTGTTTAAAGTTCCCAAAGACTTGGAGACATGATAGATTCCCTAAAGCTGGACCCAGAGGTTCCATATCTTAATTATGTATTTAACACTGACCTCACTGCGGCTGCAGGGTTCATCAGAGTGGGCATAGTGAAATACTCCAGCAGCCTGACCTAGTCAGCATTTTGTCATTAAGATAAACCACTTGTGGCAAGTCAGAGGCTTATAAAGAGAAGTTGACTTAGTTAAGTTTGGGAGCTCTTGTGAGGGTAGGAAGAACTGGAGAGACATCCATGATCCCAAACTCCCCTTAAAGGCTAAATGCCCTATGCTCCCACCAGGCCCCATCTTTCCAAGGTCACACACTTCCCAGTAGCATCATCTTAAGAATCAAGCCTTCACATGAGGGTCTTGGGGACCCAAGCCACAGGAAGCCCTTGAATGTAGTCACTGAAGCTAGAAGAGTCAGGAGTGCACAGGGAGAGCCAGGGAAGGGTGGGATGGATCAGCCTGCTGTTTAGGACTCTGAGGAGGACCATAGACCAGGGCCAGAAGCAGGCCCCTCCCTCCACATAGCCAGTAAGGAAATAGGGGACCTCAGCTCCACAGTTTCACTGAGCTGAGTTCTGCCAACAATGTCAGCTCTGAAGCAGCAGCATCCCTAGAGTTTCTAGGAAAGAAGATGACCCTGAGACACTTTAACTGAAGCTAACAGAAACAAAATTGGGGTTTGCCAAAGCCTAACAACAAAAACAAAAGGTAAATAAAACCAGCAGGACATACAGGAATCCAGCAACATGGATGCTCTGGCAAGGGGTCACATCCTAAGACCTAGGTCTATGTGATCCACTTGGAATGCAGACACTTTCTGGATTACAGTGTGATCTGGCTGGAAACAGACACATCCTTAGTGCACACCTTTAATATCCAACGATGAAGATAAGGTTAGTTTGTAGAAGGAGCCAAGTTTGAAAGTAACATCTAATTGAGGAGCAGACAAAGTGACAAAGTGACGAATCAGAGAAAGATTTGACAGAATGAGTCAGAGATAGGATATGCCCAACTCACATGAGAACAGCACAGGAAAGAGAGGCTATGAGAGAGAGAGAGAGAGGGGGAGAGAGAGAGAGAGAGAGAGAGAGAGAGAGAGAGAGAGAGGGAGAGAGGGAGAGAGAGAGACAGA
>NW_021619013.1:0-3204 GCF_004785775.1 Grammomys surdaster | reverse complement strand
ATGACATGACTATAATGTTAACTATCATAATAATAAAGAAAATAAAACAATGTTGATATTAATTTAATAATTACAATTATAAATTAAATAAATATCGATGTATTAATATAGTAATTATAATAATAAATTCAATGAAGTAATATCAGTGTTATGAATATTATATTAATAACTGCAATAATAAAACAAATGAAATAATTTTGATGATATTAACATAATATTAATAACCATAACAATAAATTAAATTACATAATGCTGACGATATTAATATAACATTAATAATCATAATAATAAATTAAATGACATAATGTTGATCTTAATATAATATTTATAATAAAAAATAAATAAATATCGATGATATTAATATAATAATAGTAAATTCAATAAAATAATGTTAATGATGGTCATATAATATTAATCATCATAATAATAAATTAAATTAAATAATGCTGACGATATTAATATAACATTAATAATCATAATAATAAATGACATAATGTTGATATTAATATAATAATTATAATAAAGAATAAATAAATATTGATGATATTAATATAAAAATAATGAATTCAATAAAGTAATAATAATAAATTCAATAAAATAGTACTAATGATAGTAATATATTAATAATAATCATAACAGTAAATTAAATAACACAATGTTGATATTAATATAATAATTATAATAAAAATAAATAAATATTGATGATATAAATATAATAATAATAAATTCAATAAAATGATGTTAATGATGGTAATATCATATTGATCATAATAATAAAGGAAAAAACTTAAGGCTGATATTGATATAATAAATACAATTATAAATTAAATAAGTATTGATGGTATTAATATAATATCAATAATAATAAATTAAACAACATAATGTTGATATTAATATAATATTAATAATCATAATAATGAAACAAATAAAGTAATGTTGATGATATTAATATATTAATAATCATAATAATGAATTAAATAACATAATGTTGACGATATTAGTAGAATATCAATAATAATAATAATATATTAAACAAAATAATGTTGATGATAGTAATATATTAACAATCATAATAATGAATTAAATAACATAACGTTGATGATATTAATATAATATTAATAATCATAATAATAAATTAAATGACATAATGTTGGCATTAATAGAGTAATTATAATAAAATTAAATAAATATCTATGATATTAATATAATAATAAATTAAATAAAATAATAATAATAAATTAAATAAAATAATGTTGATGATATTAATATAATAATAATAATAATGAATTAAATAACATAATGTTGATGATATTAATATAATAATAATAATAATAATGAATTAAATAACATAATGTTGATGATATTAATATAATATCAATCATCATAATAATAAATTAAATAAAATACTATTAATGATATTAATATAATATTAATTATTGTAATAATAAGTTAAATAATATTAATGACATTATTATAATGTCAATGATCATAAAAATAAAGAAAATAAAATAATGTCAATGTATTTAATATAATAATTACAATTATAATTAAATGAATATTGACGATATTAATATAATAATTATAATTAAAAATGCAATAAAATAATATTAATGATATTAAGATCATGTTAATAATTGCAGTAATGAAACAAATAATAATATTGATATTAATAAAATATTAATAAGCATAATATATTAAATAAAATAATGTCGATATTAATATGATAATTATAATAAAAAATAAATAAATATTGATGATATTAATATAATAATAATAAATTCAATAAAATAATGTTGATGATGGTAATATAGTGTTAATAACCATAATAATAAATTAAACAAAATAATGTTGATAATATTAATGTAATATTAATAATAATAATAATTAATTAAATAAAATAATATTAGTGAAATTAATATTATATTAATAATCATAATAATAATTAAATAACATAATGCTGATGATATTAATGTAAAATTAATAATCATAACAATAAATTAAATAACATAATGTGGATATTGATATAATAATTACAATAAAAAGCAAATAAATATTGATGATATTAATATAATAATTATAATTAAAAATTCAATAAAATAATATTAATGATATTAATATGTTAATAATTGCAGTAATGAAACAAATACAATAATATTGATATTAATATAATATTAATTACCACAGTAAATTAAATAAAATAATCTTGATATTAATAAAATAATTATAATAAAAAATAGATAAATATTGACGGTATTAATATAATAATAAATTGAATAAAATAATGTTGATATTAATATGATATTAATAATCATAATAATAAATGAAATTAAATAATTTAATTAAATAAAATAAATAAATTAAATAATTAAAATAAAATATGATATTAAAATATAAATAATCATAACAATAAATCAAATAACATAGTGTTGATATTAATATAATAATTACAATTAAAAGTAAATGAATATTGATGATATTATTACAATAATTATAATAAAAAATTCAATTATATAATATTAATGATATTAATATCATGTTAATAATTGCAGTAATGAAACAAATACAATAATATCGATATTAATATAATATTAATAATCATAACAATAAATTAAATAACATAATATTGATGATATTAATATAGTAATCATCATCATAATAAATGAAATAAAATAATGATGATATTAATATAATAATTATGATAAAAATAAATAAATATTGATGATATTACTATAATAATAATAAATTCAATAAAATAATAATAATAAACTCAATAAAATAATACTAATGGTGGTAATATAATACTAATAATCATAATATAATTAAATAAATAGTCATTTGCTTTGAGTGATGTGTGAATAAACTAAAATAAGTAGCGTGGGCTCCCTGAGTGCGTTCGAGTCAACAATCCGAGTCTGAAAATACCGCTCGCAATAATAACAACAACAATAATAATAATAATAATAATATAACGAAAATGAAATAATAAACCTAATAAAAAATCTCAACGCCATCACAATAACTAAACATATATTATTAATCAACGCAATCACAATGATAACAGACGCGTATTATTAATCACATTATCAATACGATGATAGTGATAAAATATGAAGGGGGAGAATTATAATAAAAATAATAAATAATAATAAAAATATTATTATTTTTAATAATAATATTAAATAATAATAAAAATAATACAACTAA
>NW_021619012.1:0-1777 GCF_004785775.1 Grammomys surdaster | reverse complement strand
AGCTATCCTGAGATTTTGTTATTCCAAATGAATTTTCAAATTGCTCTATCTCTGTGAAAATTGAAATTTTTATGGGGATTGCATTGAATCTGTAGATTGCTTTCGTAGAGATGTACATTTTCACTATATTAATCCTGCAAATCTGTGAGTGTGGGAGATCTTTCCATCTCCTGAGATCTTTGATTTCTTTTTTCAGTTCTTGTCATACAAATCTTTCATTTGCTTGGTTAGATTCACACCAAGGTATTTTATATTATTTGTGACTATTGTGAAGGGTATCATTTCCCTAATTTGTTTTTCAACCTCATTTATCCTTTGAGTAGAGGTAGGCTACTGATTTGCTTGAATTAATTTTATAGCCAGCTACTTTGTTGAAGTTGTTTATCAGGTTTAGAAGTTCTCTGGTGGAAGTTTTGGGGTCACCTAAGTATACTATCCTATCATATGCAAATAGTGACATTTTGACTTCTTCCTTTCCTATTTGTATTTCTTTGACTTCCTTTTGTTGTCTAATTGCTCTGGCTAGGGCTTCCATTACTATATTGAATTGGTAGGGAGAGAGTGGACAGCCTTCTATAGTCCTTGATTTTAGTGGGATTGCTTCAAGCTTCTCTCCATTTAGTTTGATGTTGGCTAATGGCTTGCTGGGTATTTCTTTTACTATATTTAGGTATAGGCCTTGAATTCCTGATCTTTCCATGACTTTTACCCTAAAGGGATGTTGAATTTTCTCAAATGCTTTCTCACCATCTAGTGAGATGATCATGTAGTTTTTTTTCCCTTGAGTTTGTTTATAGTAGATCATGTTGATGGATTTCCATATATTAAACCATCCCAACATTCCTGGGATAAAGCCTACTTGATCATGTTGGATGATTGCTTTGTAGAGTTCTTGGATTTGGTTTGTGAGAATTTAAGATAAAAAAAAAATCAGGTAATATGTATCTTTGGCATTGTGAGCTTTTTGGCTAATATCCAATTATCAGAAATTGCATACCACGTGTGTTCTTTTGTGATTGGGATACCTCACTCAGAACGATATTTTCTAGACCACATGAAGTTCATGAAGAAGGAAGAACAAAGTGTGGATTCTTTGGTCCTGCTTAGAAGGAGTATTAAAATACTCTCGGGAGCAAATACGGAGATGAACTGTGGGACAGAAACTGAAGTAAGGATCATCTGGAGACTGTTCCACCTGGGTATCCATCCCATGTGAAGTCACCGAAGGTAGACACTGATGTGGATGCCAGGAAGTGCAATCTGACAGGAGCCTGATATAGCTATCTCCTTAGAGTTCTGCCAGAGCCTGACATATACCAAGGCAGATGCTCACTGCTAACCATTAAACTGAGCATAAGGTTTCTAATGGAGGACTGAGAGAGAAGACTGAAGGAGCTGAAAGGATTTGTGGCCCCATGGGGAGAGTAACAATACCAGCAAACTAGAGCTCCAAAGGTCTAAACCATGAGCGTGAGAGCACAGGGAGGAGACTATGGCTTCAGCTCTATATGGAGGGTAAGACAGCCCAGTATAGGTGGGAGAGGAGATCCTTTGTCCAGTGAAGGCTGGATGCCTCAGTGTGGGGGAATTTGATGGTGGGGAAGTGGGAGTAGTTGGATGTGTGGGAGCACATCCTCATAGAAGCAGGAGGTGGGAGGATGGGATAAGGGATTCCTAATTGGGGGAAAATGGGAAAGAGGATCACATATGAAATGTAAATTAACTAAACAATAATCCAAACAAAAAACAAAAAATAAATAAAAAGAAAGAAAAAAAA
>NW_021619011.1:1700-5104 GCF_004785775.1 Grammomys surdaster | reverse complement strand
ACATGTCTAGAGACCCTTGTGTTTAAAGGCTTGGTCCCCAGGCTGGTACTATGGGGCCTTTAAGAGGAGGCCTCAGTGGGAAGACTTCATGGTTGTTCTCACGCTTAGTGAGTAGTGAAACCCTAGTGCCTTTCTCTTCTTTTCTGGGTGAGACCGTGAGATGGTCTGCAATATGCTTTTGTTAAGATGTGCTGAATGCCCTGGCTTCATCCTTGGCATCCTCACTTCAGTGAAAGACACTGACCTGCACATATGTTAAATTGATTTTTAACAGTTACAAAAACCATCTGGAGGAGAAATTACATTTCAGCAGGTACTTCTGTAAGATTGGATATCCATTCCCAGAGAAGGAATGTTGATTCATGCTTGCTGCCATACGCAAACACTGACTTGAAATGCATCATAAACAGAGATGAAACATCAAACAATAAAACTTGTAGAAGTGTCTGACATTTGTGGTTGGGTGTAGGGAAGACACTGACCACACAATTCATGAAGATAATGGTAAATGGAACTTTATAGCTCTATAAATGACACTGTTGCTGGGTCCCATGGTATATGCCTTCAATCCTAGTATCTGGGAAGCAGACGCAGGGGAATCTCCATAACTTTGGGACCAGCCTCTTCTATACATCACACAGGCTCGCCAGGGCTGCACAGTGAAGGGAAATGTTTCTTGTTAATTGAGATGCATCCTGTAACTTGAAATGGTTGCTTCCATGTCTACTTATCTACTTACAAATTATTTTTAAAAAAAGGTTTACGGAAGGAACTGTGGCCGGGTTAATAGAGCTATTGCTTAGCATGCATGAAGCTGGAATTCAATCACCAGCAACCCATAAACTTGGTGGTGGTGCCCACTTGCCTCCTGGCATGTGGAGGTAGAGACAGGAGGATCAGTTCAAGATCACTTTTGGCTAAAAACAAAAAAACAAAAAAAGAAAGAAAGAAATGAAGCCAGCATGTGATAAAAGACATCTCATCTCAAAAAGTAACAAAATCCAACATTGCTCACATTGGAAAGTTTCCACCACTTTCCTGTATTACCCAAATGGCACCAAAATCAGTGATAATAGAATTGCCTAGAGCAGACTATCAACTTTTATGCTTTGGTAAAGTTATACCTACAAAACTCCTTATTTATAATGTGAAACAGGTTTTTTCTGTAGTTGTGGTTTTTTTTTTTGGGGGGGGGGTTAGTGATAATATGACTTATTCTCTCAGTTGCTTTGCCCAGGCCAGGGGCAGGCATCTCTTCTGCCTGCAGAGGCCTGCAAGGGACGTCTGGGCCAGCGCTCCTGGACACAGGCCACCAGGACCAGCTCTCCAGCATTGCCTCAGTAAGAGGCAGAGTCAGCTCACCCAGACTCTGCAGCTGGTGATGCAGGGCAAGCTCTCTTGTTCTCACATCCTCAGGGCTGGTTCTTCTGAGCCCACACCACCAGGGCCAGCTCTACTGGGATGGCCAGAAAAGGTGAGGGGCCAAGGTGAGGAGCCAGCTCTTCTATACTACCTTGGTGACGGGTGGGTCCAGTTCTCCCACATCCATTTCACTAAGGACCTCCCACCCCCTTTTTTTGAGACAGAGTCTTACTATGTAACCTTGATTGAATGGAACTCACTAGGTAGACCAGGCTAGATTGCAATTTGCGGAGACCCACCTGCCCCTGCCTCCTGAATGCTGGTATTAAAGGCATGTGTTCCACCACAGGGTCACACATGTTTATGTGTTTCATTGGTGCTGTGCATTATTTCTCTAAAGCTGCCATCATGAACCCTGGCATCAAATCTGTTAAACTCTCTCAAGTTCTGCTGTGGGGTTTTTGTTTCTGTGCTTACAAACTATTTCCTCTGTGGCCAATCTGTGTACACTATTAAATGCTTACAAAATGCTCTAAAAGTTTTTCTCTTTAAAAGGTTCTCTCTCTTTCTTTCTCTCTCTCTCTCTCTCTCTCTCTCTCTCTCTCTCTCTCTCTCTCTCACCTATCTCTCCTTTCCTCCTCCTGCCTCTCTCTGTGCATGTGTGTGGTGTGTGTGCTTATGCATGTGTGTAGTGTATGTGCGTATGCTTCTGTGTAGAGGCCAGATGATGATGTTACTATCTTCCTCAGTTGTTTTCCACTTAATTAATTAATTAAATTAATTTGAGACAGAGTCTTTCACTTCACTTCTCTTTCTTCTATAAGTTGCCTTTGTCTCTTCACAGAAATAAAAAATAAACTAACATACCAGGGAAACGGTCTACCATTATGGTATGTCACCAACTCTTGTAAAGTTTTCATTTTGAGATAAGGTCTTCCTAAGTTACCCAGGCAAGGATTGATGTTTAATCTCAGCCTTCCTAATGCTGAGATGAGCAGCATGGGCTGCCCTGCCCATTCTTGGACTCCTCTTTATTTAACAACACTTTATTTTTCTTTAATGGAGAGAGAGATGGAGAGAGAGGAGGCAGTACCCTTCTTGCGATGTTCAGCCAATGCCTGTCTGGATCCAGGACACAATCTTGAAGAAGTGCACTTCAGTGACTTAGGAGAAAGGTCAGAAAACCATGGTGACTTCAGGCACAGAATCTGTACTTTCCTGACCTTGGCACAGTGCCACCATCAACTTGACTGACACCAGGACCTTGCTCCTGCCAAGCTGGGTGATCTGGAACTGAAATTGGGTCATCAGCCCAGGATTCCCAGTGGGAGCCATGAAGTGCATTCCATGCAGCAACTAACAAAATCTTCACATTTTGGAGAGGTATATTGCCTTCACCTATTGATAGAAGTACAGAGAGGCTAAGAGCCTTATCTAAGGCCACACAGTGGATTAGAATTACACTGTACACATGATAGCTGCTTTCTGACCATCAAGCACTTGAAATGTTCCAGATGTGTTAGCACACATCTGTAACCTCAGCAGTGGGGAGGCCAGAGGAGGACATTATGAGGTCAAGGGCAGCCTAGGATATATAGGGGGACCTTGTCTAAGACAAACAAATGAAGAGTCCCACCAATGCATTTAAAATGTTTGGTGGTTTGAACCTATTTACTTCAGAAGTTGAGGCAAGTTGACCACAAGTTAAAGGCCAGTCAGAGCTGTAAACGGAGACCTAAAACAGATAGCTGGATATGGTAGCACAAACCTGTAATCCTTATACTTGGGAGGTTGAGGCAGAAGGACCAGGAGTTCAAAGACAGCCTGGGAAGCAGAGTGAGACTCTTTTCCCCAAATTCCTGCTACAAAACAACTGAGAAGGATTTATTTTCCATTAGTTTCATTGCAGGGGAGGTGTGACATTTGGGGCTTTGGTCTAGATGTATGAGCTTGTGGTTGTTCCTATATATTATAGATGGAAGAAAGAGGAGGAAGGAGAGAGAGAGAGAGAGAGAGAGAGAGAGAGAGAGAGAGAGAGAGAG
>NW_021619011.1:0-1690 GCF_004785775.1 Grammomys surdaster | reverse complement strand
GAGAGAGAGAGAGAGAGAGAGAGAGAGAGAGAGAGAGAGAGAGAGAGGTAGTAGAGTTGTGACTCATTAGGTTGACTCCAACAACCTATTTCTTTCTTGCAAACTTTACCCTTAAGTGTCCTGCTACCTCCTCAAATAACATCAGTTAGGTACAAAGTGTTGAAGCATGAACTTCTGAGACAGATTTTACATTCAAAATAGAACATACTGTGAATGGATCGGTGTTATCACTGTCGTGACGGGCTGGTTAAAAACATTCAATTCCCTATTTTGCTTTATATTTCCTTTTAGCAAGAGGGAAAGTCAGAGAGCCTCATGTGCTATGGACACAATTGGGAGGATGAAGGGGACCATTGGTTAAAAGATGTAATGGTCAGAGACCATCTTAGCTAGGCTCTCTAGTTCTGTGATAAAACACCATGGCAGAAAGCAACTTGGGAAGAGAAGGATTTATTTTCCTTGCACTTTACAGTTTGTCACCCAAGGAAGTCAAGGCAGATACACAAGGCAGGGACCTGGAGGCAGGAGGCGATGCAGAGACCATGGAGGAGGTGCTTCCTACTGGCTTGCTCATTATGGCTTGCTCAGCCTGATTTCTTATGGAACCCAGGACAACCTGCCCAGGGGTAAAATTTCCCACTGTGAAAATGCTCTACAAGCTTTACTGCAATGTGATCTTAGGCATACATGTTCTCAACTGAAGGTCCCTCCTCTCACATGACTATAGCTTGTATCATGTTGACACAAAAGCTAGTCAGCCCAGAGACCCGGGGGCCCCAAAGGCACCTCTGTCAGGTTTCAGCGTCTCTCCACCTGACTCCTGAGCCTCACTACTCCTGAATCTCTTGTCTCTCCTTCCTTCTCCTCCCCTTTCTCCCATCTGTGGCTATCACAGGCCAGAGAGTGAAATGGGAACTCTGGAGAAATTACATCTGCAGACTTTTCAAAGACCTGGGCCAGGAAATGGACAGACAGAGACAAGCACAGGATCATGGGACACTATTCTTCTCAACTCAAACATAATCACATTTACACAGGACACAAAGAACATGCAGAGAAGCCTCCATAATTTAAGATTATATGTGTGGTATACACCCCAGACATGCAAGAGTAGATTAGCCAGCATATCTAGATTCAGACGCAGAAATACACATCTGTACATTTATATCAGAAATGACGTTTCATGTGTAAAAAGCATACAGCACACACACACAATCCCATGGATCAGTAAGTAAGCAGACAAACCTGAGCTGACAAGTGCACCCCCACCCCCATAAAACATGAGGCATTTTTTCCAGTGCCCTTTTGTCCTGTGTATCTGTTTCATGGAGTCCTTGCCAACATCTACGGTGTTGATAAGGGAATGAGGAGTAAGCAGCCAAAGCAGGAAGCTGCTTGGGTGCTCACACTCTGGACAATGAGAAACAGGAGGTGGGAACATGTGAAGTTGCATAACTGAGTGGAGAGCCAGGTTCAGCATAAAAGGTCCTACTGGGGTGTGCACTGAAGTCAACATTGGTTAGACCAGGACCATGGAGCTCAGTGTCCTGCTCTTCCTCGCTCTCCTTGTGGGATTCTTGCTATTCTTATTCAGGGGACACTCAAAGTCCCGTAGCAATTTCCCACCAGGACCCCGTCCCCTGCCCCTCTTGGGGAACCTCTTGCAGATGGACAGAAGAGGCCTCCTCAA
>NW_021619010.1:8363-27504 GCF_004785775.1 Grammomys surdaster | reverse complement strand
TCCCTCTGGACCTGCTCCAGGAGGCCTCTGCTGCTACCTCTGATGCTGACACAATGGACTCCTTCAAACCTAAGCCTGATACTCACTGAGAGTTTTTCCGCATTTTTCTTGACTTGGTCTACATCTATATTCCACATCACAACCAAAGTCAAAAACTGATGAGAATAGTCCTGATAAAGTGTCTGCCTGTAAAAGACAACGGTGAACACTGTGATATCCCTTCTCGACATGAAGAAAACTCATTCAAAGCACGACTGACTTAACTTGCCCTCACTAAAGCTACCGATAAAGGACTGGGGAAGGGCATCTAAAATATTCTGAAAGGGACATGGAAAATTAGGCGGATTATGTGGTTTTACACTAACAGTATCTGTTTCCTGTTGGCTTAGAAAGAAGTCACTTCAAATACATTAGGTTTATAAAACTTAGGGAGAATTATAATTAGTATTAGACTAACATTCCACAAGTATTCATCTTCTTGACAAACACAGCTTCTCCTTTATTTTTCCTTCTGAAGAATTGGTTCTGTGGGGATGAATATCCATGACCATCAGAGGAAGGCTTACTCACTCTTCCTCACTTTAGGGTAGTGCATTTTTTTGCATATTTTTTCATAGTTGTAATTTACTAAAGGGTCAAGTTTGTTCCATAAATGTAAAGATTATTCTTCTATAAGATTTATCTCTTTTTTTCCATATGATTATCTGCTATATGGATGTGTTTTGAGATAGTGTTAACCCACGCACCACATTCAAGGGTGGCACACAAATTCTTTATGGTGAATAAATTCAAATATATTAAATTGATAAGACAAAAACATCATCTTTAGTGACAGCTAAGCAATACAGCTTACTCTGGTTATAATGTGGCAGTATAGGCTGAAAGGAGTTTATTTTCTATAGAAAACCCAAGCTATATGAAGTTTTCAGTAGAAGTTCCATCAAACAGAAAATATCAACTAGTCCTTAGCAACTGGCTTATTCCCAAGTACTATGAAATGTATGCAATAGGAAAGCCAAGAGCCTTACCTTTGCTCATGCTGGAGTTTCAAGAAGTGGTCAATGTTCCACTCAATGTTGTGGACCGTATTACTTACATTCAGCACATACCTTCTCTTTCTTTCATTGAGAGATTTCTTACTAGGCCCTGTATTGAAAATCCTTATAAATATTTATTGTTCGATTAATAAGGCAAATACTACTGCACTCCTGTTGGAATAATCTTTGGTGCCAACATATAGCCACCCTTTTAAAAATCAAGAGTATTCCACTCCTTGTCAGTGGAAATTTATAGCTGCTACCATTGTAATTTGAAAAATTGATACTTGTACTTTAAATGTAGAACATAGGTAAAGAGATTTTCCAAAATGTACAAAAATATTTTCAAAAGTATTGTTTGATTTCTCTGTAAGAAATCATTTAAAGCCTAAATTTAATCAATGTACAAAGTATCTTCCAGTTCAAGAACATATTAAGCAGAACTGTTGGGCTGATTTATGAAAAATGTGAGACCATTCCATTTACATTGTCTTCAAATGTTCAGAGATTATTGCATGGGGAGATAAAATACTGTATTTAATGTAGTTGTTGATGTTTTTAGAAAAATGTATCAGAAATCTATAGAGTTTGAATAGTTTAAGGAACAAAATGAACTGACTTATGGATAACTCTATTGCCATCCTGAGGATGGAAACCAGGACCTTGAGCATACTGGGCAAGTGCTTTCTTACTCAACTAAGAGCCTGTCATAAATCCTCAACAATTTATAAACAGAGGTCTATTACATCAAAAACTCTAAATTGGTTCTGACTTTTTCTGAGTTTGACCTTTAACACAGATAATCTAACATCTGATATAGCAGCTTAGAGCCAGACTAATTCTGATTATACAGTGCTCACATATGAACATTTGACTTTAACTCTGCATTATACATGCTATTTATACAATGTAAATGAACAGTAGTGACCTGTTTCAGAGTCCTTGGTCCTCACCACCAAACTACACAACAAAGAGATGAGACAAGCACTTATAATGACTGACATTTAAAAAAATTCAAAAAATTTACAGATCTTGTGACAAAATCTGGAATATAGATAATTTCATCCACTTTTCTAAGATTTCACAGTATATAAATGAAACAAAACAAACAAATAAACAAAATCCCACCATTTTTGGTCATTTTGGTACATGTCTTTAATTTGACCCTGCACTTACAGGGCAGAGGCAGATAGATCCCTGTGAATCAACAGGCCGGCCTGTTCTGACACTGAGTTAGAAACCAGCTAGGGCTACATGGTAAGACCCTATCTCAAAAGGAAAGGAAAGCAAAACAAAACAAAGAAAGAAACCACAACCATTTGTAAGTACAATACTCCTCACCTCACATGCACAATCACAATCTCTAAAGTGAATTAGTAAAGAGCACTGTAACAGGGAATATACAAGAACAAGTTATGAAATGCACTTCCATTACCTACTGATTAGTAATACTTCCTGGCATCAAAGCACTTTAGTTTCAAACAACTTTCTAAAACTACTAATGGCTCCTAAAGATACATCAGGATATTTTTGCCATCATTTTCTGCATTTTTAGCCTGAAAGCAATCCTACTGGCTTTCAATTCAATGTAGATAAAACACCATGTTTCTTGAGGGAAGAGGTGTCCTCTGTCTCAGAATTTACACAGAATATGTGTTACAAGAGCAGAAATGTGCTTTTCTGAAGTACATTGTCAACAAAGAAAATTCCTTTAATATATCACCTAGCTTTGGTCCAACTGTTTCACAGGAAGAACTGCTTTCTCCACCAGTTTCAAGGGCCGGATTGTTTCCTACATTGAATAGAAAAAAAAGGAATAGCTTTCAAGTTATGTATCCCATTTGGATCATCCTACATGACGTGGTTTGCACTAGGGGTTTGTGCTAGATGTATACATCAAAGGTTTTAGAACACATATAAACTGAATCATGTCTGTGTAGGTGAGATACAATTAAGGAGACCTTGGGGACAATGGTGTACAAGGCCTCCAGGTTGAAATCATTGTAAACCATGTCCTTACTATGAAACATGTTGGCATAGGCCAGGAGAAGCTCCATGACCTTAAAGGGTAAGAACACCACCTGGGAACCATAAGTCCCACAAACACATTCTGAAAATAGTTTTCATGTTTGAAATGCCATATGATTCCTAAGAAATGACCTGTGTTCCACCTAAATGAATCAGACTATACTTTGGGGACAGGGCAGGAACTATCTTGTAGGCATCCTGAGTTTCTGTGTTTTGTGACAAGGTCTCATATAGTCTAGGCTGTTCTTGAAATTGCCATGTAGGTGAAAATGACCCTGGACTTCTGATCTTCTTGATTCCACCTCCTGAGGATTAGAGGCTTGGGCCACCACATGTGGTCTTATGCAGTGCTGGGAACTGAACCTAGAGCTTCTTGCATGTTAGGGAACTGATCTACAATCTTAGTGCCTCCTCCTTCATCCCCAACCCCCACCTTCACCTGGGTGTTTTTACCTGTGTTATTTTCATCTAGCTGCTGTAAATCGTCAGATGGTAGATCAGGAGTCACCTTTGGTTGTTTAGGAGGTCTGCCCTTGATTTTGGATGCCATAATTGTAGTCTCCCTGTGCTAGACAGGAACCATGAACACTGTACGTGCAAAGGCACATTAAAGATACAAGGAATAGTTAAATGAAAGCCACAGGAACAGGTATCAGGTTTCCACAGAGTTGGGCCTGAGTGTCCCTTTCTACTTGTGCTGAAGGAATAGGAAGGGATCAAAAACAAAAATAAAAACAAACAAAACAAAATCCCTCAAATCTGCAAGTGTCTCCAGTTTCAGCCCCTCAGTCCTATCCTTCCCATGCCAAGGGTAAAATTGGGGGTTACCCTACTCCCCACCCCCAACCTTAGTCTCCTCTGCTTCTCACTGCTCAAGCAACACAAGCCAGGGTCCCACCCCCTTTCTCCAGATACTTGGTGTTAGTATCTGGTCAGAAACACTGTCACTGTATGAAAATGTACTCACCAATAGATTTTAGGTGCACCTCAGGGTACCTGGCAATCCATGAAAGCTAGTGGCAGGCAAAGGGTTATGAATTGTAGGTACACACTTCAACTACCATCCTCCACATTGTCCTGCTCAGTCCTCCCGAGACCTTTAGCCCTCAGGTCCCTTTCCCAACCACCCTCGGGGGGCCTCGTCCAGTCCCAGGTTGAAGTGAGACTCCAGAACATAACTTCACAGGTTAGCCTGGTTCTCACCTCCTCCCAACTCCCAACCTCATCCCTCAACGGCCTTGAATCAACTCTAGCCTCACTTGGATTACCCCTACCCCGAGGTTCTTTACCTTGGCCTTGAATCCTAGCCTCACTTCAATTACCACAGGGTTCTTTACCACAGCGTTTGGGTGTTACCTTCCCCTAACGCTCCCACCACATTCTCAGAATCTTCTTTCCTCACAGTTAAAAAGCGTACAGTTGGTTAGGCCCCGCCTTCCGACGCATATGCCTCTCTGATTGGCTGGAGCAGTGCGCATGCTCTTGCGGCTGACTTAACTTCTGCTCAACCCCAGCCCCCAGTTGAGGTATTACACCGCCCTATTGCTGTATCCTTACATGCCTATTACCCACCAGGTTTTCTGTTTCAAGTCTTCACAGGCTCTCAGTTTGGCAATGATCCAAGGACAAGGAATACAAAACTAGCCCACGGCCCATATTTCCTTCTGTATTGATAAGTGGGATAGTACCTGTCTCTTGCATCCTCCTTCAATCCACACTTCCTGCCAGAGGAATAGCTTTCTCCTTAGTCTTCCTATCTTAAAAGTCCCTTTCCTGAGCTGGAGAGATGACCCAGTAATTAAGAACACTTGTCGCTCTTATATAGGACGCAGGTTCAGTTCCCAGCACCCACATGGTAGCTCACAACAATCTGTAATTCCAGTTCCAGGAGATCCATGCCTCTTCTAGCCTCCTCAGGCTCCTGCATACATTTGGTGCACATACATTTGCCCAGGTATACATAAAAGCACTGGTTACTTGTGGGAAGGTGGGAACAGACTTGCCTGAGTCAGTATATCGGATTGCATCCTTTCTGTAACTTCTAATAATATTGAGTTATTTTCTGTTATAATTGTTACTCACTTGTTCTTCCTTTATAGTAAAAGGTCAATGTGAATGAATTAATTCTTCTTCAATTTAAGAAGTTATGTGCCCATCCAATGGCTAATATTCAAAATATATAAAGAATAAAAAAAAACCCAAGATATCAAGAAACAGACAATCCAATGGTACAGATCTAAACAGAGAATTCTCACTAGAGGAAACTCAAATGGCTGAGAAATGCTTAAATGTTCAACATTCTTAGTCATCAGAGAAATGCAAATCAAAACAACCCTAAAACTCCATTTTACACTTTCCAGAATGGCTAAGATCAAAAATTTAAGTGACAGCTCATGTTGGTGAAGATATGGAGCAAGGGGAACACTCCTCCATTGATGGTGGGATTAAAACGTGTTCAACTGCTTTGGAAATCAATATGAGAGTTTCTCAGAGAGCTGGGAATAAATCTACCTCAAGATCTAGCTATAACACTTCTTGGCATGTACCCAAAGGATACCCCACAGAGGTAATTGCCCATCCATGTTTATTGCTTCTCTATATGTAATAGTGAGAAATTGGAAAGAGTCTAGTGATGTCCCTCAATATAAGATTGGGTAAATAAAATATGATACATTCATACAGTGGATTATTACTCAGTTTTTTAAAAAATAAATCATGAAATTCGCAGGTAAATTGATGGATCTAGGAAAAAAATCATTCTGTGTGAGGTATCTCAGACCTAGAAAGACAAATACAATACATATTTAGTTATATGTGGATATTAGCTGCTAAATTAATGGCAACCAAGCCACTATTCATAGAACCACAGAGTTTACTTACAGAGTAAGGGACTAGGGGGATACAGATAGATCTCATTAGGAAAGGAAAATAAAATTAATAGTTATAGATGGATCTAGAAGCTGGAATTAGAGGATCAAGTGGGGAGGAGTAGGAGAGGGGATGTAGGAGGGAATGTGGGGAGAGAAAGTTCTAATTAAGGGCCATTTGTGGGGTAGTGTGGAAAACTAATATAGTAGAAACTTCTTAAAATATATACATATATGAAGGAGATCTAAATCGAATCACCAAGTAATGTGGGAGACAGAGCCCCAACTGAACCTCTCTTGTGACCAAATGAAGCTTCCAGTTTCAAGATTATGTTAAATCTAAGTGAGTTGTTGGACAAAGGGGTCCCATGGAAATCCCCAAACAACCCAAGCTGTGGCCAAGACTATATAGGTTGCTCTCCACAAACTGATGACAAAACCCCTCTGCTGAAGACAATACCTACACAACTCACTGAACATGGAGAACTCGAGTTGGTGCCTACCTGGAGCCTTCATCACTCAAATGTTCTAGTGTTTTCGGTACAGAAAGGTACTCTGCACACTACCAAAGGAGAAATGTAACCAACAACCCTGCACACTACTAAAAGAAATATAAACATGAACTCTTTGATCTACAGTGGTGTCCTGCCTACAAGATGCACTAGGGCAATGGTGGCACAAAACCTGTGGGAGCAACCATCTAATATCTAATCTGACTTAAGGCCCACTCCACAAGATGGAACCCATACCTGACACTGCTTTGGTTACCAAAGACTTGAGACTAGATAGCCCAGAGACCTAGGGTAAAACTCAATGCTACTGTTTTAAAAACAAACAAAACACAAAACACACACACACACACAGCCAAAAACAAATCAATAAAGGCTTTACTTACATATCAGTGCCTTGCTCAGCCGTCATCAGAGAAGTTTCTTCCTGCATCAGATGGGAACAAGTACAGAGACCCACAGCCAGACATTACGCAAAGAATGAGAGCCTTGGAACTCTCAGTCCTAAATGGGATGTCTCCATCAAATCCCTCCCCTCGGGGCTTAGGGAATTTTGTGGAAGAGGAGGCAGAAAGACTGGAAGAGCTAGAGGACACCAAGAAAACAAGGCCCTCCAAATCAGTATGATCAAAGCTCATATGAACTTGCAAAGACGGAGGCATCATGCAAAGGGGCTGCAAGGGGGTGCATCAAGTCTTCTGTGTATATATTGTGGCTTCTAGTTTAGTGTATTTATGGGATTCCTGAATGTGTGAATATCCTGGCTGCATGTACAACTTGCTACAGAAACTTAGAAGAGTAAACTGCCCGCTGAGCTTGCCTTGCCACATAATCCAGCTGAAACAATTCATGGGTTCTGTGGGCTTTCCCCTATATAAATGCAGTGCTGAATATTAAACTCTGAGCCTTGATCAGAACCTTGTCTTGGCTTCATACATCTCTCGCCCCTCTGTCTCTTTTTCATTTCCAGCCCTCCTTTCAGGTGAACCCAGTTCATCTATGGCTGCTGGGCAGCTACATAGGTCTCTAATTCTTGTGCTTCTGTTGGGCTCTTTTCCTTCTGTTTGTTTGTTCTCTATTCTTATATAATAGTTTTTGTTTTATTTTTATATAAAATATATTTTTCCCTTAGGTACCAAAGTAGCTTTGACTATACTAAGCTATTTAATCATCAGCATTACTGAAGTGGAAAAATTAATATGCTTCACCATGTGAAGGCATGTCCAAATGAAAATAATAATTAGCTACAACTACTTGATATGCTTCTGATTCATATTATTTAATACCCTCCTTAATAGTTAGTAATCTTGAAATGAGCAGTTAGTTCATTAGTCCATAAGAAGAGATTTTTCTGGCCACAATTATTAGCTCTCTTGAAGTCATATTGATCAATTTAAATGTACAGGAATATAGAATTAGAGGAAGCCAAAGCCACTAAGGGTATGTATTCCAGCACCATTGTGTTTTGTGGGGAGTCTTTTATATTTGAGTCCCAATCCAAGTTTGTCTAGTCTCTTATAAGTCTGTTTCTTTTTCTGCATAATTAACAAAATAGAATTTAATTCTCAGGATTATTGAAAGGATACATATCTTATACAACTATCTAACAGAGATGATACTTTCCTATTCTAACTCTGAAAAGCTTCTGTAAGTCAAATGACACTGTTATTAGAACAGAATGACAGCCTACAGATTGCTTAAAGTCAGAATCCCTAAAAATAGCTTCTAATTACCCACTCCCTTTTTGATTCGTTATTTTACATACTCCACATTTTATGTTCTGACTCTCTCTACAAATTGATAAGATTTATAGTCTGATTCTGAGTATGTGTGGATCCTTCAAATCAACAGAGTACTTGGAAAATGCTTAAAATTAAATAATTACAGAATGAAGTTGTGTGCCTCTCAATGCATAATAAAGCCATGAAATTCTGTTTTGTAATTAATGCTTTCAGCTCTTGTTTTTATTTTCAATTCTTTGCTAATCTACACTTGACTGTGTGCATAATGTCTTGTAGAGACCCAATTCCTGTTTTTTCCTTCCCATGTGGAAACTCGGTTTTCCAACCTCATCACTCCAGAGTGTGTACTTCCACAGTATTAGTACATTTAGTTTGAGGAGATATTCTGGGGTGTATGATATATACATATGCATGTCTCTGTGTATATGTTGTGTGTGCATTATGTGGGAGAACATATGTGAACTATGGCTCACATGTGGTCAGAAGACAGCTTTGCCTTCCATCTTATTTAAGAGAGTCTCTTTGTTGTTCATTTCTGCATCTGTCAGGATAGATGGCCCATGAACTTCTGGGAAAGCTCCTTTATCTTACATCTTACAACAAGAGCGATACAAGATTGCAGATGCATCCTACCACACTCAGCTTTGCATGAGGTTTGGGTGTCTGAACTCGTCTTCATGTTTGTGAGGCAAGCACTTTGCCCATATCCCCAGCCCATGTTTAGTTTGTTTTTAAAAGTCCCTGATAATATGAAATAGTACATTGTTTATAATACCCTAGAGTCCCTGGTATTTAGTCAACTTCTAGATTTTTTTCCATGTGCTATTGCTGTGTTTGCTTTTGTGCATTTCAAGAAATACAGAAATTAAATTCTGAAGGTTTATGGGTATAGTGTGATGACTTTTTGAAAAAGAAAGCAAGATACTGTAGTGGTTTGAATGAAAATGCTCTCCATATGCTCATAGATTTGAATATTTGGTCATTAGGTAGTGGCACTATTTGAAAGGATAAGAGTGTGACCTTGCTGGAGTAGATGTGGCCTTGTTGCTACACAAAGTAAACCAGATTCAAGTTTACTTTGAATAGAAAGTGTGTCACTTGGGGTATGCTTTGAGGTCACAGAAGCTCAACACAGGACTTGTGTAGCATTTACTTCTGATGCTTGCAGATCTAGATGCAGAACTCTCAGCTTACCTCTCCAGCTCCATGTCTGCCTCCATGCTGCCATGCTTTTCCACCATGCTGATAATGGACTAAACCTTTCAAACTATAAGCAACACCCCCCCCCCATTAAATGCTTTATCTTATAAGAGTTTCTATGGTCTTGGTGTCTCTTTACAGCAATAGAACATTGACTAAGACATACTATATTAAGTAATTAGTTTCATTGAGGCATTTTCAAAATTCTTTGTTCTTATTCATCTTTCCTTCCTTGCTATTCTTCATCAACCCCTGATCTCCTTCAAGCTGTTCCCCTTCTTTTCCCCAATAGTCTTTTATTGTATTTGCCATGTATTCCATTGCCACTCACTTTCCCATATCCTTTCTCCTAGCACTTTTCTTTTACCTCAAATGGTCCCCTTTCTAGTTTCAGGATCTACACACATGTACATGCACAGACAGACACAGAAACACATATATGCAAGTGTAAATAGGTTCTACAGATGGAAAATGTGGCTTTTGAATCTGGTTTACTTTGTGTAACAGAATGACTTCCAGTTCAATCAATTTTTCTGGAAATGTTACATTTTTTTCCTTCTGGCTAACTAAAATTCCATTGTGTTTTAACACATTTTTATCCATTAAACTGTTGATTGATGTCTATGCTGGTTCCAGCTTGTAGCTAATGTCATTAATGTAGCAATAAACATTTATGTGCAAGTATTTCTGTGCTGGTAGGACCTAGAGTCCTTTAGATGTATATTCAGAAGTCATAGTGGAACTCTAGTAGAATCATTATATCTAGGGTAAACATGAGAATGAAATAGTTTTTCACTGTGTCTAGGATAAACATCAGAATGGATACTTATTTTCTAGACGTACTTTGACCGTGAAAAAATCGCTGTAGAAAACAGTGATTATTTTTTGTTATCTATAGAGTTGTTTTTCTGAAGGGTCTTTACAGACTTTGAATGACTTTGGTCACAAGACTGCCCTGGCACATCTGGAATGTCTTACATTATTGGGTACTGAAAACAGTGTACAATAAGGACTAATGTTGCAGGGCTGTGATATTTTCCTTCAGGAAACATGTAGATTAGATAAGTGGCTTTGGTATGAAGAACTTGTTCTATCCCCACCCCAAACAACTTTAGGGTAACAATCAATAAATTTGCTTTTGTGTAGCTGTTTGGGGTTCAGTTCATTGAGACTGCTCTTCACTAGTGCTCAATTACATTCTGGAGTGACTCTCTTTCTTCAATCAACCCGCATAATTCAGAATATAGATAAAGTATCATATTGCTGGGTCCTGTCACAGAGATGCTTGTATGTTTTTTAAAAACCTCCATACCAACTTTCATAGTGGATATACCAACTTAAATGGTGAACAGTAGTGTATATAGGTCCTCTTTTCCTACATTTTCATCATCATATGTTATCATTTATTATTTTTTCTTTTTTGGTGAAATATCCATTAACAACACAAGCCACCAGTAGCAGAAGAAGCTGGGATAGGAGATCCAACAATAATCTTTAGAACAAAGGAAAGTCCTTATCTTTATATACTTTAAAAGGAGTGGTGTCTGACTAGTCATAAGGCCTTACTACAAAGAGCATGTGTTTTGGGGCTGCTACATGCTAGGAGCTTAGCAAAGGTATTACATAGGATATATGGCCATTAATCAGATTACCTTGAATCTGGGTGGCAGGAAGCTGATCATGTTGTCTTACCTTACTGAGAGCTTATCTCCAGTACCTGATATGAGAAAGAAGTTGCAGAGGGGTATAGCTAACACACTCTGTAACAGCAGCATCTGTGACCTGGCTTTTCTTTTTTTGCCTACTTCCTTCCATATTGGAGCATTTTCAAGCCCTCTTCCCTGAAGAATCTCCTGAAACTTGCTTAGTTGCTGATTCTTGAGTCATGAGCTGGTATTTGTATTCGTAAAAAACAGGTGATCCACATGAATCTGTGTAGCATGCTGAGCATTGTTCTGGTTGAATTAAGTTAACAGACAGCTTAGAAAAGGGTCTAAGATACAAGAATCAAAATAGTTAATGGAGTGACAACAGATATGATCAGGGAGATCTATAAGGACCTTGGAGACCATCTGTCTTGTCTCTAATGTCTGTTTTCTGATTCTTGAGGCATAGTCAAACAGTTTCTTTGTTGTATGTTTGACCAGACTGTACTGATTTTTCACAGAAACAACATTTATCTTTCCAAATAAAGATGAAATTCCATTTTTCTGATGTCTAGAGATCTATCTTTCTCCTATTTTGGAGTTTTCTTGCTGCTAAATGTTAGTTTCAAACCCTGGACAAACAGCTGAGGTGCTTATTTAACATATTAAACTGTACCTAGCCTCCAGGTTCTCCCAGTATCCCTCAGTCCCTACCTGGTATACCCTGCCCTCTATCCTGAACTTTCTAGCCCAGGGGCTGAGATTCCTGTCCCCCAGAGGCACTTTCCTATATAATCCAGACATTTTGGTCTCTTTCTCCTCCTCTCTTCCCTCCCTCTCTTTGTGTGCATGCTATCTCTTTCTCTTCCCCATCCCATCTGTCCACCTCTTCATGGTGACTTTCCTGGCCTCTTTCCTTGGGACCAGTGAACACAAGCAGTTTGGCAATAAACGTGCCTTTATGTATACTCTAATCTGGCTTGAATTGACTCATTTTACTGGCAAAAAAAAAAGAATAACATTTCTAAGGAGTCTTGTAGTGATAATGTATAGTAAAGCCTTTATGTCTGGCTTTGAATGAAATGTATCCTAAAGCCTTTGTGTCTGGGAAGTGCAGGTATTCTCAGCGGGAGTACAGATGTTCTCCAGAACAGGATATTGACTGGGTAAAATGTTCACAGAAGAAGCAGGGCGGAACAGGTCACTATGTACCTGTCCATAAGATCTATTATTCATTTATTCTTATCTAAGTTAATACTTTCCCACCAAAGCTACCTGTCCGTAAGATCTATTGTTCATTTGTTCTTATCTAGGCTGGTACTTTCCCACCAGGGCTACCTGTCTACAAGATCTATAGCTCTCTTTTCTAGTGTTAGTGCTTTCCCACAGAGACCAAGACTTTGTGTCAGTAGGCATGTATGGCTGACTTAGGCCTATGGCTGACTTAGACCTTTAATGTATAAGCAAGGTGGCTCCCAACAAGGATTGTCTTGGAGTGACTGTTTTTACTGAGCTGAAACACTTAGGAAAAAGTTCTCTCTTTTAAAGCATTCATCTCTGTATCTTGGACTCACCTGCCTGGTCAGGCTCACACTGACCTGAGACCTCAGCTACCTGCTCTGTGCAGGCTTCCCAAACCTCCTTGCTTCTCTTCTAAGAGCTGTAACAGTCCCAGCATTCCAAGGCAGACCAGACTCCTGTGAAACCTATTCATCCCAGCTCTACTTCACCCTCCAGGCAGACAGTGGATGAGAAGAAAGAACTGGAAGTAGTGAAAGTTTTTCTATATCAAAGCTGATCCCTCAGCAATACAGTTCCTCCTAAACATACCTAAATAGTGTCACCAACTGGGAACCAAGTATATGGGGGACACTTTTCATTCAAACCACCATATTCTACTCCCTGGGCCCAATAGGGTTCATGACCATATCAATGTAAAATGCATTTAGTTCAACTCCAGAAGTCTGTCTTAGTTGTTTTCCTAGTACTGTGATAAAACACAATGATCAAGGCAACTTAAAAACAGAAAGCATTTAATTTGGATTCTGGTTTCTGAGGGTAGAATCTGTGATGGTGGAATGAAGGCACATCTTGATTCAAAACCATGAGGAAAGGTGAAAGGGAGGGAGGGAGGGTCACACACACACACAGAGAGAGAGAGAGAGGGGGGGGGGGGGAGGGGGAGGGGGAGGGGGAGGGGGAGGGGAGGGGGAGAGGGAGAGAGAACTGAGAAAAAAGTCCAAATTCAAGTCTCTCCTGAGATTCAAGGCAATCTCTTATTTGTAACACCCTGTAAAATCAAAAAGCAGATCTCATACTTGCAACATCCAATTGCAAATAATATACAATAGGGAGCATAGTGAGGAAATACTGGACTGAAAGCAATACTAAACTCAGCAGACAAAACTCCAAATCCTGTAGCGCCTCTGATGTCTGAGAATTCAGGTGGCTCTGCATTGCTGCCAGCAACAAACTTCTCTCTCTTGGGTTGATTCCACTCACTGTAACTCTTCTTGACAGATGCCTTACAGTTTTGGCATCTCTATCATTTTGGGGTCTCTAACACAATCCATACTTCACTGTAGGAGCTTTACATAATGGCCTTTTGGAGCCTCTATGAAGGTACCCCCTTGCCATATACCTGGTCATGACATCTCTTCTTAACTAGGGGCAGCAGATTTTACACAATTACTTTACTTGTTCATCTTTCAAAACTTTTAAAGCCAGAACTATGTGAATGACACTGACAACCTTGACTATCAACTTGGGGTGAACCATCACACATTTCAATCACATTTGTAGCAGCTTTGATTTGTCGTTGCATTTTATGAGTAGACTATCCCTTATGCCCTTTATTTTTACACATTGGAAGCTTAACTAGCTGGGTGCTGTCTTCCCTGAGAGCACCTATCTTAGAGTTTTACTGCTGTGAAGAGACACCATGACCAAAGCAACTCTTATAAGGACAACATTTACTTGGGGCTGGCTTACAGGTTCAGAGGTTTAGTTCATTATCATCAAGGCAGGAGCATGGCAGCATCCTGGCAGGCATGGTGGTAAAAAAGGAGCTGAGGGTTCTACATCCTGAGCAGCAGGCAGCAGAAGTGAATACCACACTAGGCCTGTCTTAAGCTTCTGGGATGTCAAAGCGCCAACTTCCCTGTGACACACTTCCTCCAACAAGGCCACATTTACTAATAGTGCCACTCTCTATGACCCTATGGGGGCCATTTTTATTCAAATTGTAAGAGTAAAAATTATAAACAACTTGGCAAACACCGCAGGACGGCTTGCTGAGCTTGCTGAGAATAGCCATAATAAAAATATCAAGCCCCTCTAGGGACGAGGTGACCAGAAATGTAGAAACAACCAAAGACATATCTTGACCAGTCTAAACATGCCCAAGTGAGTAATGGGCCACCTGGTGTTTATCCTAGAAGGTCTGAGGCTTCATGGTCAAAAATAGTGGGCCATCCAGCCTGTCAAAATGATTGCTTACGCGAAGCGCTGATGTTTGAAATATCCAATCATATGTAACTGTGCCAGAATTTCCCGCTTTTCCCTCCCGCCTTGTGCCTCCCCCTATAAAAGTTCTAAACTTCCTGGGGTCTTCATCGAAATTCTCTCCTCTGCGTGTTAGTAAACTGCCTTTTGCTATTTTGCATCAAGTCAGTCTCTCGAGTCTCCTTGGGTGCGCGCTGATCGGGACTTGAGTTGGGGGTCCTCTCCGTGGGTCCTTACAAAACAACCACAGCATCCCTGTGAAGTGGAAACTTCTGGTTTCTTTGGAAAGTCAGTTCTGTCAAATGATGTTTTGTAAGGGCACACAGGTTCATAGAGAGAAACACACCAAAAAATTTCTGGTGGTGGTCTGGTGGCTTCTTGGCACTTCTATGGATTCAGGCCAATTGGCAGAGTGAACTGGAAGTTTCTGGATATGTCAACTGATAAAGACTCACATGGAGTTTTGCTAAGACAGACTCACATGGCATTTTGCTGAGGCAAGACCCATGGGAGGACATGTGATGTTTGGAAGGAGTATAAATAGGACTCGACAGTGACAGCAGGATAACTTAGCTAGCTTTGCAATACTTTGTTGGTCTCTAGTTTTCCCAGATCTTTACTTCATTGAGTGAGGCATGACAGAGAACTTCTCATGGTGTCCCTGTCCATCCTGGTCACTTCTGCTGACTCTTGCTGATTCACCAGAGGAGGCTTGGCTGTCTCTGATAGGTCATGCCACCACTGATGATTTGTGTTTGCTATCCTGACAATACTGAGTTTGACTATTGGTATATTCATGAAGTGTCTGCAAGTGGACCAAGCTGCAGCTGCTGACCTGTGAACTGAACTGCTGATTTCCAGACAACACAGATGGGAGTTGCTCCAAAGAACATTTCTAAACAGGTCCACTTCCTCATTATCCTTTCTTTTCCACTACCTCGGGTGGATGGTGGGCTAGAAGGGAGGTTAAAGCATTTAAGAACCCTTATTAAAAGTAGATTTTGTACTTTTTGGCCAATATCCACTTATCAGTGAGTGAATACCATGCATGTGCTTTGGGGTCTGGTTTACCTGGCTCAGTATGATATTTTCTAGTTCCATCAGTTTGCCTGCAAAATTCACGATGTTCTCCCTTTTTAATAGCTGAATAGTATTCCATTGTGTAAATAGACCACTTTTTCTGTATCTGTTCTTTGGTTAAGGAGCATCTGGGTTGTTTCCAGCTTCAGGTTATTACAAATAAGGCTGCTATGAACATAGTGGAGCATGTGTCCTTGTTATGTGATGGAACATCTTTTGAGTATATGCCCAGAAGTGGTAGAGCTGGGTCTTTGGGTATAACTATTTCCAATTTTCTGAGGAACGGCAAGATTCTGCCAGAGTGGTTTGTACCAGTTTGCAATCCCAGCAGCAATGGAGTAGTGTTCTTTCTCCACATCCTCACCAGCATGCGCTGTCACTTGAGTTTTTGATCTTAGCTATTCTGACTGTTGTGAGGTAGAATCTCAGGGTCATTTTTATTTGCATTTCCCTGATGACTAAGGTCTTTGAACATTTCTTTAAGTGCTTCTGAGCCATTTGAGATTCCTCTGTTCTGTTTAGCTCTGCAACCCATTTTTTGAGATATTTGTTTTTGTGAAGTCTAACTTCTTGAGTTCTTTGTATATTTTGAATATTAGCCCTCTCTCTATTGGATGTAGGGTTAGTGAAGATCATTTCCCAATCAGTAGGTTGCTGTTTTGTCTTATGATAAAACCCACAGACCATATGAAGTTTAAGAAGGCAGGCCCAAGTGTGGATACTTCAATTCCACTTAGAAGGGGGAACAAAATAATCATGGAGGGGCAGAGGAAGGGAGGGACCTGGATGGGAGATGGAAAGGGGAGGGGAAGAGGGAAACAGGATCAGGTAGGGGAAAAGAGAGGAGAGGGCCAGGAGAATGAATGGAAATATGCAGTAGCAGGGAGTGGAGGGGTGGGGGAGAACCTCTAGAAAGTTCCAGAGACCTGGGATGTGAGAGTCTCTAAAATGCCCAACAGTGGACAGATGGAACCTGAAGAAACCAACTCCAGTAGATAGACATGGCCCTCAGTTGAGGCATGGGGCCATCCATCCATCTTCAAATTTTTTTACTCAGAATTGTTCCTGTCTAAAGGAAATGCAGAGACAAAAATGGAGCAGGGATGGAAGGAAAGGCCATCCAGAGACTGTCCCAACTTGGGATCCATCCCATGCATGGGCACCAAACCCTGACACTATTACTGATGCCATGCAGACAGGAGCCTAGCACAGCTGTCGTCTGAGAGGCTCTATCAGCGGCTGACTGAGACAGATGCAGATACTTACAGACAACCATTGGACTGAGGTCGGGGACCCCTATGGAAGAATTAGGGGAAGGACTGAAGGAAGTGAAGGGAATGGTGACCCCATAGGAAGAACAACAGTATCAACTAACCCATACCCCTGGGAGCTCCCAGAGACTAAGCCACCAACCAAAGAGCATACATACATGGGCTGGTCCCTGGCCCCTGGCACATATGTAGCAGAGGGCTGCCTTGTCTGGCCTCAGTGGGAGAGGATGTACCTAATCCTCGAGAGACTTGATGCTCCAGGGTGGAGGGATACCTGGGGGAGGCACCTTCTCAGAGGCAAACTGGAGGGAGTATAGGTGGAAGAGCTCTGCATGGGGGACTGGGAAGGGGTCAACATTTGGGATGTAAATAAATAAAACAATTTAATACATAGAAGAAAAAAGTAGGTTTTGAAAAATCTAAGCCTACATGTGTCTGTTGATTCTACTTTGATTAGTCCTCTCTTTTAATAGTCTCATCTCTTTCAACACCAACTGAAATGTTGGCTCCAACATATAATTGCCTGTTCTTATTTTTCTCCTCTAACTGTAAACTTCGTATTTCTTTTTTCTCATGCTTGCTATTTTTCATTGCACACATGCTTATGCATAATTACTAATAACTATGTGACTTGAAATCGCCTACACCAAAGTAATTAACCTATTACATTTAAATTTAGCCTTAGGAACATTCTTAGGACAAGGACAAAATGCATCCATTTTTTGACAAATATTAAAAGAATGGCCTCTAGCCAAGTTTTAAATTTTGTTCCCCTCTGAAACTTCTTGAGGAGGACATCCATAGTCCGCATAGAACTTAGCACTACTGTTTTCCAGACTCCTAGGATGAGGGCTCATTATGCTCTGCTCACAGAATTCAACTGCTTTCCGATTCCAAAATCGCAAAGCCTTCCACATTAAAAAACAAAACAATAACAGAACAACACAAAAAACCAGCATAGCTATGCCTGTTATGGCAATAGCCTACTCCCTGGTACCAACTTATGTCTTAGTTACCTTTTTATTGCTGTAATGAAACATCACAACAAAAGCAACTTATAAAAGAACATGATTATTATATTTAACATTTTTAGAGGGATATAATCATGATGGTGGAGTGAAAAAAAGATCTAAGAGCTCATATCATGATTGACAACCACCAGGCAGAGAGAGAGAGCACAGTGGAAATCACACAAACTTTTCAAACTCCAAGTCCCCAGTGACATAACCTCTCCCAAAGCCCATACTTCCTAATCCTTCCCCAACAGTTCTAGCAACTAAGAACGAAGTACAGAACGAAGTACTGAAGCCCCTGGTGATCGTTCTCATTCAATTGATCACAGTCCTCATCTTAATATTTCACAGTCTTAAGTATGTGCAAACGTTTGAAAGTCTTATTTAAAACTCAAGGTGAGCCTTTAAGAGTAAACCTACTGTAGTGTGTGTGTGTGTGTGTGTGTGTGTGTGTGTGTAATTCCAAAACACAATAGATTCCAACACAATATAGATTCTCACCCAAATGAGAAGAATGAGAGCTTAACATGGTGCCTGGGGTACTGGGTGGGGAGGACAAGGAGCATGTGCTTAATGGGTAGGGGCAGTGAATGCACCTTACAAGCCTAGAATTGTGACATTCTCCATACCTCCACTGAGTTGCTCCCCCTTACATCTCATTTCCTAGAGGAAGAAGGCTCCTTCTGCAGACCAAGACAGCAAGGGGGCCACAACACCCCTAGCACCCACACATTCACGTAATCAGTGGGAATGGGAGCACAAGAGTGGGCTGCGGCCAATGAGAGGTCCCTAGGATACACAGCTAGGCACAGAGTGGGATGTTGGGCATTGGGATCAGCATCCAGGCCCACAGGCCAGCGGGCCAGCCAAGCACGGCCAGGTGGAGCCCAGCTTGCCCAGGACTAGGAAGAGAGGGTCATTATCATCGTTGTCATCTCACCACGTAGGTACCTCCAGAGCTGGGCTGACCTTCTTAGTGAGTCTGGTAAAGCAACATCTTCAGGGGAACCGTCATATCCTGCAGCTGAGCGAAATAGTATCCGTCTCCCTGACCACCATCCTGGAGTTCCTGACCCACAGGCTGCTGGAGCTGGCAGGCAACGAGACCCAACAACGAGGAGCCCAGAGGCTCATCACCCCATCACCATCTGCCAGGTGGGCCCGCCTCATAGTAGACCTCGTAGTTGTCTGCTGCTGCTGCTGCTGCTGCTGCTGCTGCTGCTGCTGCTGCTGCTGCTGCTGCT